>NW_020837960.1:19454803-19523599 GCF_003676395.1 Aethalodelphis obliquidens | reverse complement strand
AGTGCATCACCCAGTGCTCATGCTCCAGTGCTCATGCTCCAGTACATAATCCAGTGCTCATGCTCCAGTGCTCCAGAACCCACAGGAAGAAGTAAAGCATATCCTATGGTGGCCAATGGCAAGTGCTAAGGGGCACAGGGACTGGGTGTGATTTTTAGAGGGTGGCACAGAAGGCCTCTCTGGAACAGTGGAGTAAAGACCTAAGGGAGCTGAGGGAAAGACGTTTAGTTAGAGGAAACAACAAGCCAAAGGATGAGGTTGCTGTTTTAGAAAAAGGCCCAGGGCCAGTGTGGCTGCAGGGGCAGGAGCAGAGGCATGCAGCAGGAGTTCACTCCTGGCTTCCTTCTTCCCAGCTCACTGTGCCCTTCTCTCAGGCTGTGGGTTAGGGAAGCAGCCAGCCAACTCTCTCTACAACTCTGTTTCAGCCACACTGCATCGAGCAAGTCTATCTGCACCATTTTTCCAACAACATTTGCTCATTTTATGTCTCTGTGTCACATTTTAGTAATTCTCTCAGTATTTCAAACATTTTCACTAGTATTGTATTTGTTATGGTGATCTCTGATCAGTGATCTTTGGTGTTACTATTGCAGAAGGATTACAACTCCCTGAAGGCTCAGATGATGGCTAGTATTTTTTAGCAATAAAGTATATTTTTAGTTAAGGTATGTACATTGTTTCCTGAGACATAATGCTATTGCACACTTAATAGACTACACTGTAGTGTGAACATATCTTTTATATGCACTGGGAAACCAAAAAATTTGTGGGACTCGTTTTATCTTTATTGTGAGATTAGCTTTATCGTGGTGGTCTGGAACCAAACCCGAAGTACTTCTGAGGTTTGCCTGTAGATAGAACAAAACATAGACACCCCTGTCACCCCCCACCCCACTTCCCCTGTCAGCAGTGTGGGCAGTTCCATTTTATACAGACATGTATTACACAATTTTTTTTCCAGAAGTATTATCATACTAGACTTGCATTCAAATTGTTATGCAATTTACTCATTCCTCTCCAAATATACTATGGAGATTTTTCTCTGATGATACAATAAGTTTACTTCTTATTTTAATCCTTCAGAATAGATATACCCTAATGTGGTTTAACAAGTCCCCTATTGATAGATGTGCATGCGGTTTCCAATCTTCCCCCTTTGAAGGCTGCATCACAATCAGCATCTTTGTGCAGACATCTACACACAAGCAGATGAATAGTTCTTAGATGAGATTCCAGGAAGTGGATTTGCTGGGTCAAATGGTGTGTGAATTTTTTGTTTTGCTAAATACTGCCAAACTGCCGTCTAATTTACACCCCTACCAGCTTTGGGGGGAGGTTTGTTTTTGTTTTATTTATTTGTTTTTGTTTTCAAAAACTGTAGGAGGGGTTTTCTTAGGCAGTTGGTCTAGGCAGAGGGAAGTATCATGTTTTTTCCTGACAAACAGAAACAGCTACAAATGCTGTTCCTTTTTTTTTCCTGGAGATCCAACATCCCAGCTAGATAAGGCCCCCTCCTCTTACCTTTCATCCCTGTCCTCCCCACATCTCACACACTCACACACACACACACAGGGTAAGCAACAATAATGGAAGAGAAGAATTATCTCCCTCCAAAAGGTTGCTGACTTGATTTGGAACATTATTCACACTAAGGTGTAAAAAGACTGAGCCTCCTTCACTGTGGCCACCAAAGAGTTTGTTTTTTCAGTACGGTTGCCTAACTAACACTCCTGCTTCCTTAGAAAGAGGACTTTATATTGTTGGAAGGATGACATCTTGATGGCTATAGAACTACAGTTCCCAGTCTGCATTGCAGGAAGAGGCGGCCAATGAGCTGTAAGTGGAAGTTGATGGGTGGGGCTTGTGAAAAACATTCTGTAAAGGAGGCCAGCTTACCTGGGAAGTGAACCCTTTTGCTTGGCCCTCCCTTCTTCCTACCTGGAATTGGGGGTCATTTTGAACAGGTTCAACCAATCCAAGGGACATCAGGCTTACTGCTGAGCAGAGTCCTGCAGGATTCTGCTGCAGCTGTGTTAACTCTTTAGTTGCTGGACGATCCAGAGATACCAAGAGGCAGTGGCTACTTTCCCACTCGTTCAGAAATACATTGATATTTTAACAATGAATTGGTCATACCTATGCCTTCTGAGTAAATATCAGCCCTGCATGAAATAAAGATGAAAGGTTGGCTCTCCAATTGTCATTCAGGACCATGATGTAATCTTCAAGATGGAAACCAGACACTAAGGATGACGGACAAGACAGAATCTAGGCGTCTAATGAAGGTGGAGCCACCGTGCCTGCCATCTGGGCTTCTTTTACAGAAAGTCACTGGACTTAAGCCCCATGGCATTCCTTCTCCCATGTTTTGGCCCATTAAGACCGAAAAAACTCAAGTCCACACATTCTATGACCAAAAGAGCAGCCCTCATTCTATAAACCTATAACTGCTTTGAGGGATCTGTTAAAGCAGGGTCCCCAACGCCATCCACCCCTGCCACCCCCCAGGCCGCACAGCAGGAGGTGAGTGGCTGGTGAGCTATTGAAGCTTCATCTGCCGCTGGCCATCCCTCCCCATCACTCACATTACCACCTAAACCTTCCCCCACCCCCCATGGAAAAACTGTCTTCTATGAAACCAGTTCCTGGTGCCAAAAGGGTTGGGGACCACTGTGTTAAAGAACCCCACACTCTGAGGTCTTCTGTGAACAAACTCCCATTTGCCATTTCCCCTATTACACAGAACATCAGACTTTTGCACAGTTCCCCAGATATGGCTGGATGCTTTTTGCTTTGGACATTGTTTCTATTCATCCTGATTAAAACTGGATTAATTTGGGACATAGCCACAACAACCTGTGGGCTCCAGGATCCCACCCTGATTCCCATCGGCCAGCTAAGCCCCCAAATTCACATTCCCTCACAGATACGATTCAGAAAATCAAAGGAGTCCAAGACTGACGTTTGTACCTGTTATAAAACAGCACATGGAAAGGTTTCTACAGAGATGTTCAGTTAAGCCTTGTTTATAATAGAAAAAAAAATGCTCCACAATAGAGAACTGAAGAAATTGTGGTAAATCCATCCAATGGACTACTAAAAAACTATTTAAAAGTCATGATATAGGGCTTCCCTGGTGGCACAGTGGTTGAGAGTCCGCCTGCCAATGCAGGGGACACGGGCTCGTGCCCTGGTCCGGGAAGATGCCACATGCCGCGGAGCGGCTGGACCTGTGAGCCATGGCCGCTGAGCCTGTGCGTCTAGAGCCTGTGCTCCGCAACGGGAGAGGCCACGACAGTGAGAGGCCCATGTACCGCAATAAATAAATTAATTAATAAATTAATTAAAATCATGATATAGAAACTTGTCAGCAATGTTCAAAACATATCAACTGAAAAGTATGTATTGAATGATACCTTTTGTAAAAATAATTTATATATAGTTTATATTTATATATATTATATATCTATTTATATGTATTCATACAACTGCAAAAGGATAACACTAGAGCGCTAAATGCCAGAACTCTTTTAAAATTCTTATACCTGAATTCATGAGTGATTTTACATTTTCTCCTCGGTGACTTTGAACATCTATACATTTCACATTTTCTACAATATGTATTTTTTTATAATCAGAAATAAACAATCCAAATATCTATTTAATACTATCATTATCTATATGTATGTTTCAAATAACTTGGAAATAGGTAAAGGATGAGCTAATAAGAAAAGTCCAGCCTGGAGCTTCAAGTTCATGGGTGAGTCCTAAATCCATTGTTCAAAAGCAAGACTGTCGCCATTTAAGTTGTATCATATGCCCCAGTGATGTGCCCCATGAGACAAGTTTCCTAGTACTTTACAGAACAAAGTTTAGAAAAGGCCCCTTGAAGGCCTTCCCCATCTTGATGGTTAGTGGCCAGGGCTGGAATGGCTCCTCTGCCTCTCCCCCTCTCCCCTGTCCCTCTAGCTCAAGCTCCCCTCCCACTGACTTGGCACCTCTAAACACCTCTGCCCCGGATCCCTCCACTCCCTCCCCAGGGAGAGTGTGTTCTGCCAGTTCTTGCCCCATCAAATGAAGAAAGGGAACTTTCTCTGTTGCTGCCCCATCTTTGCCCACGAAACCAACAATCCCCTTGGGCCCCAGACAAAGGCTGCAATGGCCCAGCCTTGAACCGGCCACTGAGTAGAGACAGGAGTGGGGCAGCTCCACTGACTCAGCACGAGCCCCCAAGGCTAGCCCCGTCCCCTCCTGTCCCATTCGGCCCTGCAGGAGGATGAGAGCAGGTAGCACCGCAGTACACGGTGGAGGGGCCAAGGACGATTAGGATCCGGCCGTCAGTTCTGAAGCCTCAGCTGGGCAGCATGTCTCCAGGTGGGCCAGAGCTGGGAAGGGGTTTGGCCAGACCTCCCCACCTGTCAGTCAGCCACACCCACTGCCTGTCGTTCTCTCCCACCTCATTTCATTAGGACTCAGAGAAAACAAAACTGCCTCCTGGCCAAGAACACTGCTGCTCCGCTATTGCTCTGGGCTGAATTCCATCCCCCCCAAATTCACATGTTGAAGTCCTAACCCCCAGCACCTCACAGTGTGACTGTTTTGGGGAACAGAAGTAATTAGGGGAAAAAAGTTTTTTAAAGATATAACTACATTACAGAAAATTTGGAGTAGAGGGGAAACTGTACCCAAAACACCAACACCATAGCACAATAAGATGTCATTTTGGGGTTTTTTCAGGCCTAAAAAGTAGAAATATAAGTAAAATGAGGTCTTTGGGGCAAGGCCTAATCCAATAATACTTGTGTCCTTATAAGAAGAGAAAATTTGGACACGAACTCACACAGAGGGAAGACCACGTAAAGATGCTGGGAGAAGACCGTCTGAGCACCAAGGAGAGAGGCCTCAGGAGAAATCAACCCTGTCAACAGCTTCACCTCGGACTCTGAGCCTCCAGAACTAGGAGAAAATAAAGTTCTGCTGTTTATTAAGCCCCCCAGTCTTCAGTGCTCGATTATTCAGGACCAGGCAAACTAACAGATGTACAGACCACTCAGGGTGACCCATCAACCCTACAGCCTAAGGTCTAATAAATTCAAAACATTAAGCTTGCTCTTCTAGCTTCAGATAAATGAGTCTTCTGCATCTCTTCCTGCCTTTTCCCCCAAGCCCCCGAATAATATCTATCTTTGAGTGAATAAAACCAGAAAAATTGTGCTTCCCTGGTGGCGCAGTGGTTGAGAGTCCACCTGCCGATGCAGGGGACACGGGTTCGTGCCCCGGTCTGGGAAGATCCTACATGCCACGGTGCAGCTGGGCCCGTGAGCTATGGCCACTGAGGCTGCGCGTCCGGAGCCTGTGCTCCGCAACATGAGAGGCCGCAGCAGTGAGAGGCCCGCGTACCGCAAAAAAAAAAAAAAAAAAAAAAAAAAAACAGAAAAATGGTCTAATTATGGTGTCATAAGTAAACCGAATTCCTCACTTGGAGACAGACACAGGCATCCCTCTTCTACATGTTCCCCTGCCCTCTCTCATCCTCCCCCGGGCAGCACAGGGGTCTCCCTGGCAGGATCATTCAGAAGACACAAGAGAAACCCCCCAAACTGTTGTTCTTCCAGAAAGGACTTCTCCAAACCCCTGATCAGCCTCCGCCCAAGGTCATCAGGAGCAGGCAGGGGCTCCAGGCAGAGCGGGCAGCCCCGTGGGAGAGCCGCAGGGACTGAATATTCATCAGAAAGCCACAGCCCGCAGAGTGATACTCCACACTGCACCCCTCCCCTTCAGTGTTAGCCCGCTCCCACAGGCTGGGCACTGATCACAGCCCGAAAAGGACCCCTTCTGCGGACAGGCACAAAGTGTGCCCGGAACGTGGTGGGTTCTCGTTAAATGCTGGAAAGGAGACTTCTAATGGATAACAGCTGATACGTTCCTCCCAAGAGGAAACTCTACCGCATGCCCCACGCACAGAGGGCAGCAAGATCCCCTCTGTAGCTGGCAGCACAGTGGGACGTGAGCAAGGGCCCAGCCAGGCTGGCTGGGTGTGATCCCTGCTCCATCTCGTCCTTCCCCTGATAAGTCACTTAACTTTCTGTGCCTCTATTTGAGCAAACAGAATTTTTTTCTGTGAACTGGGCACCACAAAAATAGTACCTACTTCCTAGGGTTATTTTAAGAATTAGATGCAATCCTGTACATATAAAACAACTATGTGCCTTTGCACACAGTAAATGTTCAATAACATTAGCTATTATAATGATTTGTTTTCAGAAGACATGAGTTTGGTTCCTGTGTATTGCCTGTACATGAGAGTTTTGAGTAAATGTTAGTCATCTCCCTGAGCTTTGGTCACCTCGCCTGCAAAGTGGGAGCAATATATGCTCATCCTCATAAGATTGCTGCGAGGATTAAGTCAGAGAAAAGTCTGTGAACATGCTCTGTGCTGCACTCATCCTTATATCGCTTGCATCTCTTACAGTGCCTGGTACAGGAAGGCTTTTTGAGTGAATGAATGTAAAACTCCATGACATGGTTGTTGTTTAACTGCTTGCTGAATGTTTCATTTAAAACTGAAGGACTTCTGAGTGGCTGCAGGAAGTGTGGCCCATCCAATGCAATGGAGATCACGTATCAGTATCCGCCTCATTATGGTTGTTGCTTCCGGTTTTTAGGACAATAGGCTGATGTGGTCAAGCCAAACCCATCTCGGCACACAGCATTGGTCCTGCCTCCCCAGCACCCTCCTGAATGAAGGTCACCTGTGCCTAACCAACGGCTTGAGGAGAAGGTACACTGAGGCCGCCTGATGGCTGTTGTCTGAGATTAGGGTCAGTGTTAAAACAAACAGCAAGCCGCCGTCCCTGCATCATGGAGACAGTAAAGTCTACCTCTTCAGCTGCAGTTTGCAGAAAGTCTGTGCTCTAACTTTGTGTCTGCAGTTCCTCTTCTTAAACAAACTCATTCCCAAGAGTTGTCCCTTTATAATGGCCCTGGATCAACAGTTTACCCCCAAAAAGAAAGAAAAAAAAAAAAGGAGGAGGAGAGAAAAGCAATGGCTCAGGATAATTTTGATTCCGTGGATTAATCACAAAACCATTAACACTGACCAGTCATGTCTCAACTTGCCCCCTCAGAACCTGGAATGAAGCAAATCCCCTCGTGGGCTTTACCGGAGCACGCTAATTCTAATAAGATGAAGTTGCTGTTCCAGTAATTCATCTCCAGAAAACTTTCCTGGAAAGCTCTACTTTCCCCATAAGAAAGAACTGCTTTATTAAGGTGCTTAAGATTACGGGGATTTGGGGATGCAGGGCACTCTGAAGGTGTCACTGACTTTCCACCCTTGCTGGCTGGGTGGCTCACCAGACAGGGCTGAGCAGAGAGCAGAGAAAGTATGGGGACCAGACCGGTCTTTGGTCATTCCAGGGTCCCTGTCCCCTCTTGAAAATGGAGACAACAGCACCTGCTGAGGGATTCTGCCAGGGGTGATAAGATCATGTGTGTAAAAGTGCTTTGAATTCCTTAGAGAAATAGTGTTCTGTAAATTCTGTTTTATCATCATATATCACTTTTCAGTGTGTGCTTATGTAATGTGGCAATATTGAGGGTCATCTATAGCCCTATTTGTCAGTGTTTCCTAGATGGTCATCCACTTCCAGCTCTTGTCCTCTACCTGTTCCTACGTTCCCACTGACCAGCCTACAAAGAACTCAAAAAAAAAAAAAAAAAAAAAAGACAAAGAGAGTCAAGGACGTGAACATCCATGGTGTACCTCCTATGTGCCAGGTAAGACGCTAGGTGCTTTGTATAAATTATCTCATTTAACCCTTACAGCACCCTGTGAGAAGGGGATTATTATCACCATATCCCTGAAGAAATGGGCTCAGAAGGGTGAAGTCTGCAGAACCAGGATGCCAGCCCAGGCTTTCCTGGGTTCGTAACAGGTCTCTCTTTCTATTCAGCGTGCCCTTGTCCCTTGAAGAGCTCCCAGAGATTGGCCAGACGGCCCCCGCAGATCTGAGAGCTGCCAGCACGGACCTCGTGAATAAGCTGGGGCCATAAGGAAGCACAGGCTCGTTTGTGACTCTACAAAAGATGACATTGATAATCCGATTAAAACCTCATTTGAAAACAAGTCCTGAACGCATTTTTTTTCAACAGAGTTCAGTCTAGTTGAGTGAATGACTTGTCCGCCAGCCACTCCTAACCTAGTCCCAACCTCCTTCCGACTGACTGGCAATAAGCCCATCTGGTCCTCCCTGGATTTGCGTCCTGAGCGTAGGGATACGGGGTGACAGAGTGGAGGGGTGACAGTGGGTGGAGTCAGATTGTTCTGCAGCATCACCTTTTCCTCCCTCATCTCACATATCCCTTCTCTGCTTTTCCACCGACTTCTAGTCTCTAACTTCCTTAACCAACACATCCTACAAACATCAAGAGTCCTCAGAAGCTCAGACTGATCTATGTGTGAATCCAAGGCCCTTGCACTTGGACATGATCCGTAACTTCTCCAGGTCTCTCTTCATTTGTAAAACATGGGGACGAGGGTGGTCGGGAGGATTCAAGGAGTTAAATATACCTACAAAAAGTATGCAACAGGGCTTGCAACATATGCACCGTAGCTAGGTAGTTATTTCTTTTTCCAGAAACCAACAGTGGCTATTGTCGCTTAGACTAAAACTCCTCACTGTGGCTTTTAGGCTCCTCAACAGTGAGACCTGTTCATCATCTTCGTTTATTCTTCCGTGTGTCAAATATTTATCGAGCACCTAACCACACACCTGGCCATGACAGATGAAAACACCTGACCTCCTGGGGCACTAGAGTGGACAGGAAGAAAGCAAAGAATAATCAGCATATAAAGGAGCAAAGACCTACAGGAGGCTGGAGACAGACAACCAGAATTGTGGGGAAAGGGAGGGCCAGGAAAAGAGAGTGGCCTGAGCAAAGGCCTTGGAGCTTGAAGGTACCTGCGGCGTTCTGAGCACGATGGACAGTCTGGCTGGAGAAGCAAGAGGGGAGGTGGCAGGCCTCAAGGGCAGGGCAGGGCCGGACCAGGGTGAGGGCAGGGAGGCTCTCGCCTCGGGTGCAAAGGTAAGGGGCACCACAAATAAAATACAGGAAGAATTGCATTTTAATGTAGTAGTTTTTAAAAATCTAAACTAATGCAAAAAAATTCACGACAAACAAAATATAAACATGTTAAATAAAGACAGGGTCAGTGGGGGCTTCCCTGGTGGCGCAGTGGCTGAGAGTCCGCCTGCCGATGCATGGGACGCGGGTTCGTGTCCCGGTCTGGGAAGATCCCACGTGGCGCGGAGCGGCTGGGCCCGTGAGCCATGGCCCCTGAGCCTGTGCGTCCGGAGCCTGTGCTCCGCAACGGGAGAGGCCACAACAGTGAGAGGCCCAGGTACCGCAAAAAAAATAAAAATAAAAATAAAAAAGACAGGGTCAGTGGGAGTGACTGTCCCTCTCGCTGCAGGCTCTAGTACAGCTCAGTCCAGGCGCTGGGGCTACTGACCCTCCCTTTGTTTAACCTGCTGATGATCTGTTCATCATGGATTATCGTGCATTGATTTGGATTCTGTTAATAGTTCATCAAAACTTTATTCATCTTGATGACCGAGATCTTGTTCCCTCTCAACCTCTGTGACTGGAGCAAATGCCTCGCTTGCCCCGTCACAGTCCCCTCCCTGTGTCAGACAGGAGCAAGGCCAGGTGGAGACTTTCTGGCCCCCGTATCTGTGAAGGAACACTTCACACAGACCACAACTGCTTCTGCGACTCCTAGGAGCTGTCCCCTGTATGTAGCCATACTCTGAACTCCAGGCATGGTACACGCCAGGACCCCCGTCCTCTTTCCTAAAACCCGTCACCCGGATCTAGAAGCTACTTCAGCTGCGAGGCAGCTGGGCGGTTGAATTTATAAGAAAACGTGATTACTGCACACATATGTGAAGGAAGCCTAGACTTCAAACGCATTCATTCAACAGGAGCTGCTAAGTACTCCCTATACGCCGGGTATCAGACTAGCCAAGCGGATATGACAATGAGCAAAGACCCAAGAGTCTGGGCTACTAGCCCCTCAGAACCCCAGCAGTCCTCACGCAAGAAACTGGACCCCAGAAGTAAATGGCAACCCCAGGCTCCCAGAGGCCGGGTAGGCAGTGACCTCAGAGATGCTGTTTAACACAGGCTGATGTGGGTAGGAATCTGGTCGTACTGCCTAGAAGCTACGGGGTCTGGGATGGCTTATGTCCTCATCCCAAGCCTCAGTTTCCCCATCTGTAAAGTGGACATAACCATACCCACCCCTCAGGGTTCTTGTGAGGGGCCCAGCATTACTGCAAGGCGTGTGGTGTCTGTTTCGATTCTTATGGCAGCCCCGAAGAGCTTTCTCTTTCTACCCTCATCCACACTGAAGCCTCTTTCTGTCACTGAGTGCAAATAAGAGTTACTAAGAGAATGCCAGGCTTCTCCAGCGGCCCCCAGTTCCTGTGGGGAGGCAGATGGCAGCAGATGTGAGGAAACCCTGTGGCCAGGACGATCAGGGAAGGGTTGAGATGCTGCCAGCAGCGCTCTCAGGGTTTGTGAATAAACTGTCACAGCTCAGCTCTCACCAGCTCATGGCTGTGACAGATGGGTTCCTGCGACACCCTCTTCCCTGCCACCCCCAACCTTGACACTTTCAGTGGGAAAATCTGACGCTGCATGGGAAGAGCTTCTCTCAAGTAGATGGAGGGCTCTGGGATCCAGGTCTCCTCGGCAGGGTAGTGAGGAGAGCTGGCAGCCTTGCCTTTAACCTGGCAGTCGGCTGAGTCTCAGAATTTGCAGTAAGATCCCTTTTCGTGGGCGGGGAGGACCTAAGGGGCTCAACCTGAGTGGTTCCGATCGGCGAGGGCCAGTCCCTGTGCACGGGGCTCAAGCCACCCACCCATTTTACGATATTCAGCTGGAAAGGCTGAAATGGTTCCACCCGGGAATTTTAGACCAGCAACAGCAGGCCAGCGCTCCTCTCTGTGGTACTCTGGGGAATTCCAGAAACAAGGATGCCAAGAGTAGTGGGCGTTTCAAGCTGGAGGTGCCCCAAAAGACAGCCAGCCCAGTCAGTTTCAAAGGTTCCTTTCGGCAGGGGAAACTTCTTCACCTCAAATATAATCCCATGTATAAACCCCATATGTATTTTTTAAATAGAAGAAAAAGATGCTCATCTGTGTTTCTTAACAGGGATGCTATTGAAAATGTGGGCAGAAGTCTTCATTTTGTAGCATGGTCCTGCATAGGATATTTAACGTTCCTGGCCCCCATCTCTAGATATCAATGGCTTTCTCCACCCCAAGTGATTGAAACTAAAAAGCTCCCACACCTTCCCAAATGCCCTCTGCAGGCACCAATCCCGCTTGAGAATTCATCTCATTGTGGTTGCACCATGAGGCCTGCAGGGCGGGGAGCTGCTGTTGGTCCTGAGGTGATGGCCCTGAACCTGGGTGATGCGGAGCACCCTGTGAAAGCTTCCGTGCGGTTGCCTGACAACCCCTGATGCAGCTACATTCCCGCTGTGTCACCCTCCTTGGACCTCAATTTCCTCCTCCGCAAAATGGGAATAACAACCCTTACCTGTATCGCGGGGCTTTTGTGAGGACCCAGTGAGGCACTGCCCACGAGCTTGCCTTGTAAACCCTCAAGCCTCTGCTGATGCCTCGTTTGCACTCCTCTCCTGGGTATGTAAAGACACTGCTATCTTAGTCTTCTGAAAGGACTTACCATGGAAACCAAATAATAAAAGCAAAAAGCTCAATCATAAGGTTTCCACAGAAATCCACTTCTATTCGCGTCCCCTGCACACACAGCCCCATGGAGATGACGGTTGTACTCCACTCCCACTGAGACACCTACTTTCTCTTTTGTGAGCCGGCAAGACAATCAACCGGCCTTGGCCTGCAGGGAAGCTCGGCCTGCACAACCTGTAAACCAACGACTTCAAGAAAACTGCCTGGCAGACCTCATGCGCTATCTTTATTACCCCTACTGGTATGCATGACTTGAAAATCTATCAGGAAAAAAGTTATGAACAGACGTCTCCCCTAACTTCACACCTACCTGTAACCAGGGGGAGATGTCACTGTGTCATTTCCAGAGTTTTGATAGGTTGGCACCTGGTTCATGAAAAAACATCGGGATTTTTTGTTGCAAAGGGAATCAAGATGACATCACATCACTGAGGCCCTTTTTTCCCCTATCTTCTTTTTTTTTCTCATTTTTCCTTTAAATTTTATATTGGAGTATAGTTGATTAGTAACATTGTGCTAGTTTCTGGTGTACAGCAAAGTGATTCAATTATATATATACATGCATCTATTCTTTTTCAAATTCTTTTCCCATTTATGTTATCACAGAGTACTGAGCAGAGTTCCGTGTGCTATACATTGGTCCTTGTTGGTTATCTATTTTACATATAGCAGCGCGTATATGTCAATCCCAAACTTCCAATCTACCCCTCCCCCTGACTCTTCCCCCCCCCCGGTAACCACCATATGTAGCAACATGGATGGACCTGGACATTATCATACTAAGTGAAGTACGTCAAAGAAAGACAAGATATGATAGCGCTTATATGCGGAATCTAAAAAAAAATGATACAAATGAACCTATTCCCCTATCTTCTTTAACGGAGGAGGTTGTGCAGATATTTTTCAGGATGAAGCGAGCAAAAGAATCCATTCCGACTTCACCCCAAACTGCAGTCAGAGTTCTTCTGAGTTCCAGGTCTTAGGCGATAAAGCTGGATTTACTTTGCCTTTTCCTCTGTTCCTTATGCCTGGGTTCAGGCCCTGAAAGGAGTGTCCTTCAAACGTTCCCAAGTAAGTGCCAGGAGCCAGGAGGGGTTGCTTTAGGCTCAGGGCCAGCTTTACAGAATAAATCTCACAAAATCCCCATTCACTCCTTCGGCCTCACTCAGCCTCCAGCAACTGTTCCATCTCATCTGGACTAAATACAACTTCTTGGTTCAAAGAGAAAATGCATGGAATGGCTCTGCTGGCTCCCTCAAGATATCCAGGGGAGTCTACGTGGGTAAATCTAACAGGAACAAGAAGCACATGATGCCACTTCTCTATAAACGTACCTGGCTTAAGAGAAATGGGAAAGGTGCCTGGCTGGAAACACGGCACTCTGTCCACTTCAGAAAGAAAGAGCATGAATCAGTAAAACAGATGAAAAACACCAGGATCATCAGACCCAGATGAGGAAAATACCAAATACCAAAAGGGCAGAAGAAAATCTAAGTGAAACTTGCATCTCCGCTCACACTGGGGGGCTCAGAGAAGCTATACGTGCAGCTGAATTTCTGAAGGTCACCTGTGGCTTCGTTTGTCCCCCTCAGCCGCCAAGGTCTGGCCATCTTACCCACTGACCGGGGCAGCTGCACTTTGGTGGTGTCTGTCCCTGCTGATGTATTCTAGCTCATTGCCAAGGGAAAATGAAACAAGCCCAGGAGCAAAATGCCAGTAGTGGCAGCAGAAGAAAGGAAGCCTGTTAAATGTCTCTGCCTCTACATTACCTTTGCTGCTTTTTAAACGCTAAATCCTCTAGAACCAGATGCTCATGCTACTAAATAAGCAACTCAGAAAAGGTACAAGAGCAAGTCTTCTCGTGGAGAACACTAAAAGCCCATTCTTCAAACAAAAGGGCCCGAGCTCCGAGCAGCAGCCTGGCTCGTCATTCAGCACAGGAGTCCTGGGTCAGTCGGACCAGCTCAGCCACTTACTCTGTGTGACCCAGGACAAGTCAGTCTCTCCAATTCTCGGATGTGGCATCTGTCTAATGGGATTAATAACTACAACTAGCTCATGGTTTTTGTGTGCCTTGAAGGGATAATCCAGACAAACACTTACCAGACACACTGTCTGGTACAAGCCCAGTTCTTATAAATATTAGCTGTTATTATTATTGCTGTTGTTATTGTTAGAGACCTGAAATACTTTCTCGAAACCATTTCTCTCTCAACTCTATGCTAACTTGCAGCTATGCTCACCAACTACAGCATCCAATTAGAATTCTTAAATTTCTGCCCCCATTTCTTCTTACACGCTGTTAAATCTGACAGAGTTGGGGTTCCTCTCAGCAGCTCACCAACCCCTGTCTGATCTGGACCAGAACACTGTGTGCATATGAAGAACACGGCAGAATTCCCATCTACACAGAAACAGCCTTACTTGGGCCAGCACCACCTATACCAAGACCTTGCCAATGAGCTAAACTAAACAGAAACTGGCCAGGAGGAAATCCAGAGAGTGGAGTTATTAAGCACTGACTTTAGAATAACTATGCTTAATATGTTTTCAGAATTAAAAAAGAGAGAGAGAATCTTGGCCAAGAGCTGAGCCGAAAACTTGGAACACATATTTTTCAAAGAATTAAAGGAGAATTCTAGAAGTGAAAAAGTGCAATTACTGAAGTTATCTCAAAAGAGCATTTGTGGACTAGATGATATTAGAAGAAAATATCCAAACTGAAGCAAGGAAAGACAAAAGGAAGAAAATACAGAAGAATGTAAAAACATTTAGATGTGCAGGAAACGTATAATACAAGAAAATGGCCTAATGTAGGGGGAATCCCAGGAAAGATGGGAATAGCTGAGAATTCCCCCAAAATGACAAGAGACATCAGCTACACTCTCGGGAAGTACTGCAAACAGCAAAAACAAATACTAAAGAAAATTATATCTTTGCACATAATAAGAAACACTGAAAAACTACTTAAAGACCAAAGACATATATTAAAAGCAGTCAGAGGAAAAGGACAGATTCGTTGACACCATACTTCTCAGTAGCAACAATGGAATCCAGAAGACTTTGAAATAATATCTTTAAAGTATTAAAAGAACATAACTGCCAATCTAAAATATTATACTCAGAAAAAACGAATCCCTCAAAAATTAAGCTTAAGTAAACATATTTTCAAACAAAAACTGAGAATATTAGCAGCACATCAAATCTAATGGGAATACTATAAGATTTTCTTTAGACCAAAGAAAAATGATCCTAGACGTAAGTTCAGAAATGCAGGAAAGGACTTCCCTGGTGGTGCAGTGGTTAAGAATCTGCCTGCCAATGCAGGGGACATGGGTTCAATCCCTGGTCCAGGAAGATCCCACATGCCTCGGAGCAACTAAGCCTGTGCACCACGGCTACTGAGCCTGCAGTCTAGAGCCCACAAGCCACAACTACTGAGCCCGCGAGCTACAACTACTGAGCCCGCGAGCTACAACTACTGAAGCCCACACACCTAGAGCCTGTGCTCCGCAACAAGAGAAGCCACCGCAATGAGAAGCCCCCGCACCTCCACGAAGAGTAGCCCCCGCTCGCCGCAACTAGAGAAAGCCAGCGCACAGCAATGAAGCCCCAACGCAGCCAAAAATAAATAAATACATTTATTATTTTTTTTAATGTGGTAAAGAATAAAGAGTAGCACTAATGACAAATCTGAATAAACATAATTTACATAAATCACAACAAACATAATTATCTAAATAAACATTGACAATACCACATAATGGTCTTGTGGGGTTTAAAATACATATAAAATTAAAATACAGGACAAACGATAGTAAGTTGAAAGTGGGGTTAATGGGAGTTAAAATGTTCTAAGGTTCATTGTGTCTAGGGAATGGTAACAGTACAAATTTAGGTTAGATGTGACATTGTCAAGGATGCATGTGGTTATCTCTAGAGTAAGCACTAACAATAGGAAAAGAACTATAAACTAACAGAGGAAAGAAAGGAATGTTTTTTTAAAAAAGAACTTACATGAAAGAGAAGGCAAACAAGGGCAGAAAAGACACACAGAAAAGGTAAAACACACTGAAAGCAAATAGGAAGATGAAATTTCTTATCTCAAGTATATTGTAATTACATTAACTGCAAGCTGACTAAACACTTCAGCTGAAATACTGAGAAATCAAAACAAAACCCAATTATATGCTGCTTACAAAAGACTCACTTTAAATATATAGAAATGGAAGTGCTAAGAGTAAAATGATAAAAAAGACGTACTATGCAAACACTAACCCCAAGAAAGTTAACGTAGCTACATTAACGTGAGAAAATATAAACTTTAAGGCAAGAAACACTTAGAGAAAGACACTTCGCGATCATAAAAGCTTCTGTCTACCAGGAAGAAACAGCAATTCTAAATTTCTAAGCACCTAACATCATAGTCTCAAAATATATAAAGCAAAAGAAAAAAACTAAAAAAAAAAAAATAGAAATTCATAATCATTGTAGCAGATTGTACATTTCTCCAAGCAGACAAAATCAATAAAAATATAAAAAATATGAACCATGTGATTAATAAACTTGACCTAATCAAGAAATATTAAACACTGCACCCAACAACGGCAGAATACATCCTCTTCTGAAATATGCATGGAATATTTACCAAAATAGGTGATATCCTAGTCCAAAAAGCAAACCTCAGTAAAGGATACAGTGTATGTTCTTTAATCAATAACAGAAAGGTAACCAGAAAGTCTCTAATTGCTTGGGAATTAAGTACCACACATACATAATCCAAACACTATTTATTCTTCAAAAATACATGCATATCTAAGGACTCAAACAACAAACTAGAGTGGGTGTCAGGCAGCAGGCAGCAGGAAATGAGAAAAGTAAGGGGGAAAAAAACAAAACATAACAAAGAGAGGGCTCTGTACAGAATGATGATTTTGGTGAATCATGACTTAAAAAATATATTGAATTCAACTCTGTGCACTACAATCAAAAATAAAATAAATGAATTAGTGTATAAAACACTAACATTTAGATATCAGAAATCTGAATTCTAGCATGTTCTGAATTTACCAAGTCAGTCTTTGGGCCTCATATTTGATATATAAGAATACTACTATTAATTAACAGACAGTCCTTGTAACTCATCTATTAATTCAACGAACATCCGATGAACACAGATTATGTGCCAGACATTGTGCCATTTGGTGCAGGTACAAAGTCACATGAGACAGAGTGCCAGATCTCAAGGCACTTACTCCTCATGGGAGCTGATGTCATATGAAATAAATGGAGGAAATATCGTAAGGATAACCACAGAACAAAACTGCACAGAAACCACAGGTTACACAACAAAGTAGTACTAGGTATTTGATCATTGATTTTGACTTGGCTGAGAAGGACCTACTTTCTGATCTCGGGCTTGCTATGCAATGTACAAGCTCCTTGAGAACAGAGACAAAGGATTATTTAATTCTACAATCCCAGTGTTCAGCAGAGTAAGAGTTCATCACGTTTGTGTTGAATGAATGAATGTAAAATGGATGACAGCCTGAGCCAGTCTTCCAAGTCCTATATTTCTACATCAAGAAATAATTGGAGCCTGTGACTGGAAGCCGAATCCACAAGGAGATGAGCATGATTAAGTGTTAGACTCTAGATGAGGTCCCACTCCCACGGGTAGGCAGAACTCCAGGACTTGCTGAAGATGTCACATCCAGAGTCTTGAAGGTCAACTCTGAATCAAATATATATGATGCTAAAAAACCAACCAACAAACAAAATCCCTACTCATCGTAAAGTTCTAGAAATCAATCTGCCTTCCAATACCTGCAGGGGAATGAGTGAGCACAGAAGTGCTCATCTGTAAAATGGGTAGGATGATAACCTCCCAGAAAGGTTCTTGGAAGAATGATATGAGATGCAAAAGGCCTGGAAACTAGAGGTGTCTAATAAATAGTTGCTAAATGAATTTTTAAAACAGTGGGCATTCTGTAAGTGTGATTTCTCCTTCATCCCTCCAGTCTTCCATCCCTCTGCTTTCCCAAAAGAGGCAGGTAACTATGAAATAGAGAAATATTTTGAGGAACTTTCATGCATACCTCTGAGGATATTGCACTACAGAAAAACATCACCACAGTTATAGCATATAGAGGCCGACATATTGATAGAATACCAAAGACAAAGCAATTCCTTGCAGACAAGGGCTAGGACTGAGACATGGAGCAAAGGACAGTAAAATGTCGCAGCATCAGCTGCAAATCAAAGCGCAGCTTGAGGCACATACAATGCGGTCAGCTCCACAGCCCCCGCGTAGAGACAGGCTTATCTCCTTAGTCACTGGATGACAGCTTAATCACGTGGGCCGAGACGCTCGCCCCACATCAAACCTCCGCCAGCCACTCCCAAGATCACTCTTCCTTTTGTGACTAGGTAGCCCCAGGCTCCATGTAGTCTTAAAGATCAGTAAATGACCCAATTTCTTCAGACACAGTCAAGTAATCTCCAAAGTACTTTGCATTTATAGAATGCATCAAAGTGCATTTATGTATAGCCTGTGATGCACTAGAAGTTTTGCTGGATGCTGTACAAATTAGCTTCATATATTCTTGGGCCCCGGCTTTGAAGAAGGAATCTGGCTTCTGCAACCATCCCTTTATAGACATTGCCCTCCAATGGCTTCTTAATCCCCAAATTCAGCAGCCTTTTCTGAGACCTCACTTGTTTCAGCTCCTCTACAGCTCCTGGCCCTTCTCTCTCTCTCTCTCTCTCTCCTCCTCTTTTCCACAGCACAGAACTTTCCTATATTTCCCTGCTGTCTCTCCGATTGTTTCTTCTGTTTCCATTGGTTTCTTTTCCTCCTTCTGAGTCCTAAAAGGACATATTCCTGAGGGTTTTGTTTTCTGCCCTTTTCTTTTTGGTCCACAATCTCCCCTTGATGATTTATGACACCTACAGCTTCAGCACTTCTATTGCTGTGTGCTTGCCTCCAAACTAGCTTTCACCCACACTGTGGCTAGCCAACACCTCAAATTTTCATGGGTAAAGTGAAGCTCATTGTATCTCCCAGACCAGCTCTTCCTCCTGACTTTCACGTTTGGGGCATTTGAATTCAGTGGTGCGCTGATAAACTGACTCTCTGTGGGGAGACGGAGGAGCCCTGATGTGTAGCATCTCTTGATTTCCACAGTGTTTCCATATTCCCACCGTGGCCACTTTCAAGCTACCAACATGAAGTCACTGACTGCAGAGTCTGGTTAGAGACCAGTACATGACAGTTCCAGGAAACCACTGACTCATCCTCCAAATTTCTCCCCAAAGCCTCAAAGTCACCTTTTCCCTCTCCCGTGTCTTCACCAAGACATCCTATCAGCTGCAAAGTACTCTTGGGTCTCCTTTAACACAGATTCTGCCACCCAGCCTCTCCTTTCCATTTCCACCACCGTTTCCTGCCTGAGACCGTCACTGCCTCCTGTCCTGCCCACTCCGTATCAGTCTCCTCATTACTCTCCCCACCTCTAGGCTCTCTCACCACCTTCACATGGCTGGAGATGACTGGAAGATTAATCTTCCTAAAGTGAATTCCCCATTGTGTGACCCCAAACCTTCAATGGTTCTCCTACTAACTACCAAATAAAAGATAATTTGGCATTCGATGCCTAATTCAATATGTACTGCCTGTATCAACATTCTGTATCACTTAAGATTAGGTTGGCTACAATTCAATTTGTAGACCCAAAAACGTAGTGGCTTTAAAAAGACATAAGTTTAGGGACTTCCCTGGTGGCACAGTGGTTAAGGGTCTACCTGACAGTGCAGGGGACACAGGTTCACAGAGATCCCACATGCTGCGGAGCAACTAAGCCCATGCGCCACAACTACTGAGCCTGCACTCTAGAGCCCACGAGCCACAACTGTTGAGCCCACGTGCCACAACTACTGAAGACTGCGTGCCTAGAGCCAGTGTGCCACAACAAGACAAGCCACCGCAATGAGCCCGTGCACCACAGTGAAGAGCAGCCCCCGCTGGCCGCAACTAGAGAAAGCCTGCGCACAGCAACAAAAGACCCAGTGCAGCCAAAAATAAATAAATAAGTAAATTTATTTTAAAAAAAAAAAGACAGAAGTTTATTCCCCTCTCGTGTAAAACTCAAGAGGTGAGCAATCCAGGGCGTAAGGAGATGTGCTACATGAACTCCTGAGCACTCAGGCACTTTCAGCTCAGCTTCCTGACGAGCTTCATAAATGGTCCTCACGCTCATGCTTCAAGATGGCAGCCACCACCTCAAGTTCTGGGCAGCAGAATGGCAGAAAGAAGAGAGGACAAAGCTGGCTTGCAGGGAAGTTCCCAGAAACTGCCACAGGACATTTCCAGTTAGCCCTTGTTTCCCAGAACCTAGTTACACAGGCACACCTAGCTGCAAGAGATTCTGCGTGGCCACGTGGGGATTCTGGAAGGGGAGACTAGATTTGGGGGAACAACTATGTCTCTGCAAAAGGCCTCAATGCTCCTTTGAAGACCCGTTTCCCATCAGGCCTCTGCCTAAACTTAACAACAACAGACACGTATGTAAATCTGACTATGAGCAAGGCACTGCTCTAAGTGCTTTACATATGAACACACGTCATCCTGACAACAGTCCAGTGAGGCAAGTACCAGTATTATCCCCATGTTATAGGTGGGGAAGCTAAGACCAGAGGGATTAAGAAGTCCAGAGATTCTCAAAACTGCTTGGGAACCAGCACACCTGGGAAGCCTGTTAAAAATGTAGAATCAAATGCTCTGGGCTAAGATGAAATTGCTGAGGAAAGAAAAAGAATGGAGGAGTGAGAAGAAGACCAAAAGTGGAAGTCTGAGAAACAGCAGCTACATCCATGGGACAGATGTAGAGAACAACTGACCTCAAGACATAGTGTGAAAGGGGGCAGGGGAACCAAGGCTGAGTGCTGTCTTGGGAGTTCAAGAGAGGATGTCCAGATAGGAGGTTGTTTCTCCCACGGCAGGGAAGGCGATGGGAAATGTTTGCTGGAACTGATGGTTAGGAGGTCATGTATGACCCAGGTGAGAAGAGTTTTAGTGGCATGCTGAGGGAAGAATCCATGTCCTTATCCTCAGATTCTTTGTAAGACCCTAAAGAAGATTCTCTCTCTCTCTCTCTCTCTCCCTCCCTCTCTCTCCATCTGTTGTTCCGAGGAGCAAGCTTATACAGAGTAACTGCTCATTTGCTGGCTTGCCATTGCTGAGGACGATGAGACCATTCCCAAAATCACTGTTAGGAGTCAAAAGAAAAAAGATGCTGGGGACTTCCCCGGTGGTCCAACGGTTAAGACTCTGCAGGTTCAATCCCTGGTCGGGGAACTAAGATCCCGCATGCTGTGCGGCCAAAAAAAAAAAAAAAGTGATTAAAAAAAAAGAAAGATGGTGGGTACGTGACTTGAGATTTCAGAAGTGTGGGAGTGGGAGGCTCACGCCTCGGTTTCAGTTGCACAGGCAAAGTTCCACAGAAGAGGCGGCAGGCAGACAAGAGCCCCTTCCATCGGCACAGAGAGCTCACCGCGGGCTGCCCCATGGACGTGGCAGGTCTACTCAGATACAGGACACCACAGTTCTCAGATAATAAATGCAGTGGGCCCCCCTTCTTCTGGAAAGGCAGCTGCCAAAACACTGAAGTCATGGTTCAAGGTCACTGTGAACCCAGGGCCCACCCTGAAATGCTGCCCATTCATCAGCCTCCAGCTCGGCTCCTAAGGTCAATGGTTCTTCACAGTCACAGCCCCTCTCCTCCATCTTGGAGGGAAAACGCCCGGTTCCTTATGGCTCGCCAGTGGTGGAGGGAGGACGGTGAACGCCGACTGCGGTTCCCACAGCCCTGGGAGCATTAGGACTTCAAAAGAGGAACCACTTACGCTGTCATCACCACAGCGGTCACTTCTACAGGACTCCTTTTTCCCATGTAGCACTGGATGGACGGGCTTGGCTCCTGTCTGGGAGGAGGGAGGAGGGCACTGCAAAGCCTCTGACTCACTCTGCCCTCCCTCTCGCCCTCCCCAGCTGCCCGACACCGCACTTCCTCCTCTTAAGTTAAAGGTCAGCCTCTCAAGCTCAGGCCAAGGTTTTTTCAACACACACACATACACACACATGCCAGAAAAAGAAAAAAGAGAAAGAAATCGGCTTCTGAGAGAATACATTTTTTAACATGAAAAGAAATAAGGAAAGGAGCTCTCAAAAATAAATTTAAAAGTAAGTAATCCTTCCCCCAACTACTTAATAATTCCAGAATAATGACATTTTCCAATTGTAAATGTGTAAGGAATAAAATAAAAGGAATGAATGCTCCACTGCGTTCAAGCAGGCCTCTTAAAACTGATCCTAATTTCTTCCAGAAGGCTCTGTAGGGTAATGGCAAGGTTCTCCTCAATACAGAAATATTCCAGCAGTAATATATTCGCTTCTCTTCACATGTCTTGAGCACTAGTGTGAACACGGCAATGTTTTACAGCCGGCATGCTGTACATCGCTGCTCAAAAATGCTGCATTCCTAGGGGCTACAGTCTCGTGTTGTGCATTTGAAACGCCTGTTGCTAAGTAAACGCAGTCAGCAGCCCCGGACGACCCCATTGGGGGCACCACACAGAGCTTTCTAGTTGCCTCCAAATATCCCCACTCCTGGTAAGGGATGAGAAGCCCACTGAACCCTCGGACCCAGGCGAGTGGTCCAGGCTCCCAGGCAGGGGTCTCGGAAGACTGCGAATCATGACATCTCTGCCTTGGGGACAACTGCTGCCTCCCAGCCCTCATGTGTCCCAAGCTAGGAATTTACGCAGTCCTTTTATATACCAGGTGGCCAGGAAACCTGTGAAATGGGTTGGACAGAGGTGATCACACTATTGTTCCTATTTTACTGATAAAGAAACTGAGTCTTGGAAATTAACCACACAACTCATGAGGGGCAGTGCCTGGACCACAGCCCACAGCTTCTGCAACTCACCACCCTCTGAACTTACTTCCAGACCGCTGGACCACATGCCAGTCCAGCGCTGAAAACGGAGACTGACTTGGTTCCAACGGGAGTCTGGGGTCTTTCTCTTCCTGTCCAGTATCCCCACCCTGCGCCCAGGATCCTGACCTTACACCCTGTGTTTGTATCCATGGCTCCCTTGAACTTTCAAGAAACCTCCATCCAACTGCATCCGACTGCAAACCTCCAAACGGCTGCCCGTTTCCACACCTCCTGCTTTGCTCCATGCCAGTGACAACCTGTTTCAGGTTGGTTTTAACATTTTTCTCTGCAGAGTTTCCAAAAATGTCCCCAGCCAAACAATCGGGGCAAGGGATGAGCCTGGTCCATGCAGCACCAGGCAGAGGAGACCAAGTCACCGCCATTCCCTGCGGCACTGGAGACAGCTCGTGGGCACAGGCAACTTTGCCTTAGGAAACTTATGGAAACTGCTTCACATTATTAAAGTCCACTTATGTGAGAGGTGTAGTATCTTGGAATCTATCACTGTGCTTTTCTTTTTGGCACTTCTCTGCAAATGACCTTCGTCCTAGCTCGGGGGGTGGGGGAGGAGTGTTGCAGGGAAGAACATTAGAATGTTCCAGTAAGGAAGCCAAGAAAAAGACAGATTCAAGTTCAACATCTACCATCTATAAAAGGGTTATCAAATCCATGCAAAGGCTTTGTCAAGAGAGAAAAGGGTTTTCAAAATCCCGTTATCTCCCCTTTAACATTTCAAGCAGCAAGGCCGGCAAACCAGCTCAGGGAGTCCCACCTGACGGAGGTCCCCTCCAGGAAGAAGGGAAGCCCTGATGCTTCTTGCCGGATGAACGAGAGAAGGAAGATGAAGAAGAGGTAGAAATCCGGGGCCAGAGGCTGTGAAGCCCACACCCCAGAGGCCCGCCTCTCGCAAAGGGGCGGGGCTAAGGGGCGGGGCTTGAGATGCATCAGGTTAGATATGCGCTGGCTTCTGGGGACCTTCATGGCAGTTGGCCTTTGCCCCCTGGAGCGGGAGCAGTGGTGCCGAGTGGGGGTGGGGAGGCAGGTAGAGGGACGTTTGGAGGCAGCACCCGGGGCCTCCACGGCTGATCAAGGACCGAGTGTTCCTTGGGCCTCGGTGATGAGCAGCAGAGGTGGGCAGAGGCAGCTGGGTGGGCACAGACCTCGCATGGGAGTGAAGGGGCCTCAGTGGGGAGACCGTTAGACCGGAAGAGCCGGCCATCACCCTGTTGCATAAAAGTTCTCTTGTTAACTACCGTCACACTGGTCCGCTACCTTCAACATTTAACACGCAGAATCAGACCGCCTCTTGCTGCTTCCACCAATACCCGCCCTGGTCCACGCCACCTTCGTCCCTCACCCTGACTTGCTTTCTAGCTGCATCAGCTTCCTTACTGGCCATCTTGCCTCCACTCTTGGTCCCCTGAAGTCTATTCTTTGCCAGGGAGTCAGGATGATTCTTTTGAAAATATAACTGAGACCATGTCGCCCCTCCATCAAAACCCTCCAGTGACTTCCCAGCTGACCTGGAGAACGACCTGAGGTCCTTACCGTGGTGGCAGGATGCGACCTGATCTGGCCTCGGTCTCCCTCTCAAACCTCGTTTCCTGTCTGCTCACCCCCAACCCCTCCAGTCCAGTCCAGTCCAGGACCTCCTGGCTGATCCTCAAACACACCAAGCCTGCTCCCAGCTCAGGCTCCCTCCACTTGCTCTTCCCTCTGTCTGGAATGTTCTCTCTAACGTCCTCATGGCCTGTACCCTCATTTCCTTTGGGTCTCTTCTGTCATGTCCTAAGAGAGGCTATGCCTAAACCACCCTTCCCAAAACAGCAACTACCCAGGCCACTCTCTATCCCCTGTACCTGCTGTATTCTTCTCAGTGTTTAACAGCCCTTTTAGATTTATGTTGTTTTTATAGTAGTAAAATACACGATATAAAATGTACCATCTTAACCATTTTTAAGCGTATTGTTGTGCGACCATCACCACCATCCATCCACAGAACTCTCTTCGTCTTGCAAAACTGAAATTCTGTACCCATTAAACACCAACTCCCCATCTCTCCCTGATTCCAGCAAGCAGCCTTCTACTTTCTGTCTCTATGAATTTATGTGTACCTGACGTGAGGTACTCTAGGTGCCTCACATAAGTGAAATCACACAGTATTTGTCCTTTTGTGACCGCTTATCTCACTCAGCATAGTGTCCTCAAGGTTCATCCACGCTGTAGCATGGGTCAGAATTACCTTCCTTTTTAAGGCTGAATAATATTCCATTGTGTGTTTATGCCACCTTTGGTTTATCCGTTCATCCATCAGTGGACACTTGGGTTGTTTCCACCTTTTTGGCTATTGTGAATAATGCTGCTGTGAACATAGGCATCCAAAGATAAATGTCATACTTCATATGTATTTGTTCACTGCCTGTCTTTAGCACCAGTACAGCACCTGGTACATAATATATACTCAATGGATGTTTGTTGAATGACTAAAAGTGGCACAATCAGGGTATGTCTCCAGGTCTGTCCCAGCTGCAGGGCTCCTGCTCTTAACCACAACTCTGTGCTACTCCGCTCCCCAGCATAAGGATTGCTGATCAATGTGAAGGGGTCTATGAGCAGGACACACTGAGGCATGTTTTGCAGTCCCCGTTAGAGCACCGTCCAAGGGAGAAGGCGTGTCCCTGCCCGAGGCCTGAGTCATTCCGCTTCAGGTGTCAGGAATTTACCAATTGTAGAAAGGCCAGTCTGCTGATAAAGCGTGAATCAAATGTTTGATTCACGACCACAATATCCTGTCTTATACCCTTTATACCATGTAACACTGTTGGAAATAACTTTGTTCATTCATTGTTTCCTTGTTGATCGTCTGCCCCCTTCCTTGCCATGTAGGCCCTAAGAGAGCAGACTCTTTGTCTTCAATGTAGAATGATCAAAAAAATAAATGAATAAAGGAATTCAGGCAACTGATTCTGTTAGTTCTGGTTCCATAATTCTCAAGAAACTTTCTCATGATAATTTTACTTCTCAGGTAGACAAGGCCCAGGGCAAGCTAAAAGTATGTGTGGATTTTTCCTTCTCCAAGCAATTCCCCAATCTCGGGCAGACACAAACTGGTACCCTACAAATTCAATCCTGACACTATCTACCAAGAGATTGCAGCAGATCCCACAGGTTAAGGGCTCAGTCTCACCACACCCACCCTTTCTCTACCTCCCACCCCCACTTCAGAGGCCAATTGCAAGTCCATGCTGTCACCTGCACTTCTGACCAACCAGCTATAAATCAGGTTCCCCTGACCCCCCCCCTCTTGCTCAATAATTTGCTAGAATAGCTAACAGAACTCAGGGAAACATTTACTTACGTTTACTGATTTATTATAAAAGAATACAACTCAGGAAGAGCCAGCTGGAAGAGATACTTAGGGCAAGGGGGGAGAGTCATGGAGCTGCCATGCTCCCTCCAGACACACCACCCTCCCAGCACTTCTATGTGTTCACCAACCTGGAAGCTCATCACCTATCATTGTTCAAGAGTTTTTGTAGAGTGTTCATCTCCAGCCTTCCTCCCGCTGCCCTTCCTAGAGGCTGTGGATGGGGGCTGAAAGTTCCTACCCTCTAATCGCTTGGTCTTGCTGATAATCTGCCCCATCCCAGACTATCCAGGGGACACGTTAAGTCACCTCATTAGCATAAACTCAGATGTGCTGAAAAGGATCTTCTTATGAATAACAAAAGGCAGTCCTGTCACTCAAGAAATGCCGAGTTTTAGGAGCTCTGTACCAAGAACTGGGAGCAAAGCCCATGTATACTTCTTATTATACCACAACATTAGTTTTCTAAAGCTTGGTTAGTATGAGTCGGTCTCTGAAAATTAACATTAATCTCATTATGCAAAAAAAATAAAATAACAATAAGACAAGTGCCTCGACCAGAATAAATCACCAAGATCAACTTCACTTTAAGAGACTTCATGACCACCACAATAAACTGGAATAAAGCGAGAGTGAAACCTTTTGATTTATATCAGTTTCTTGATGTCTTGTGATTTCTAATTTATTCCAACCAGAGAATGAGAACTCACACAGGAAGAGGTGGTCTTCATAATTTTGTAGATCTCAGCATAAAAGAACTGAAGATCTTAGCAGGAAAAAGTGCCGTGATTGATTGGCGGTATCTGCCATGGCCTGGAAAAGAAGAGGGTGGCATTTATGCCATGTATCTGCCACCCCTCATCTAGACAGCCTTCAGTCTTCCAGTTTCCTTTAAATGTTCAGACACCCCTTTAGGGCCCCTAATTACAAAGCACCATGAAGATTCAATCAAGGGAGTCATCCTTCTGGGGGGTTTCTACTTCCCCTTCCTACTTGCTTCCTAAATGGTTAATGTAGGAAAGTTACTTTTCATCCTTCAGCTCCTACCAAGTCTATTTCCTTGTTCACAGAGAGCCAGCCAGATTATCTCAGACCCTCCAGTAGAAAACTATAATCTATCAGCAATTATCTGTTTGCAAAACCCAGTGCATGCTGGTCCCACAGCACATTCAGAGTAAGAGCAAGAACATTCCATCTCAACTTTTCACTGGAGCTGCCCATGTGTGTTCCAACTCATCTCCTCACATTCTGCTTCTAAAATTAGGCCTCGGAACAAATGTCACTCCTGCCTCACATGGGTTTGTTTGTTTTCTTATCTCATAGGTCAAGGGGACATCCTCTGCTCCTGCTTCCTGACCCCCCTGTACTACCTGCAAAAAGAAAAAAAAAAAACCCTCAAGCTTCTTCCTTATCAGAAGCTGAGTTTCCTCACTGTGGACCATGACCCTAATGGGACCAGGAGAAGACCAAAGTGTGCTGCAGCTTGACGAGCAGAAGGCTTTTCAGAAACTAATCACTAAATACGACTCAAGACCCAAAGCTCAACCCTCAATGGGCGATCCAATTTCACTTCTCATTCTTCTACTAATGGACCTTGAGTGCTATTTGAAATTTCTGGCGGGGGTGGGGGGGGGTGCGGTGGGTGGGCGGTGGGGGGGTGGCCATGTGTCTACTGATAACAAAGAATGATCTTGCTTTATCTGGAAAGGTTGTTTTCTCAAATCCAACATGCAGCTTCAGGAGGTCTGGGCTATGAGGGGGAAAGGCCAGACTATCCAGGGAGCCGGATATGCACTCAATGCAGTGACAGAAGCCGGGGTTGCATGGCCTGTTATCTGTATTCAATTCTCAGGGAACAATGAAAACATTTTTTCACAATGTTTTCTTTCACTTTGGTCTCTAAGGCTCAACAGTCAATTCTATGAAGGCTAAGGGCCATGACTTCTTTCTTAAGTTCTTGCTAAAATAAGCCCCCAGTAAATACTTATGCCTTGCTAGCCATGACACACCTGTAGGGTAGGCGTGCCATCCACTTTATAGATGGGGACTGGAGACAAATAAGGTTGTCTGAATGCTACTTAGAAGCCTGAGGAATGAATTAGCAAATTACTAAGTGTATAGAGCAAAGGGATGATCTGAGTCCTAACCTCAAAGAAAACATTTGAAACATGACTTGCAAACCAATAGAGGGTAATATCTCCTTTCCTTAGGGTACTAGGAACACTTCATTCAACCTGACCTTCTCAACGTCACGTAATTCCTTCCCCCACCAGGTTACATCACGTGTAAGTCACATCATGACATGATCTCAATATCCAGTGGATTGCAAGAAAAAAAATGAATCACTTTCAAAGTGAAGAAAACACAATTTCTGGACATGGTATGAGTTAGAATCATCAAACGAAAGCACTAGTAAATATTCAAAAGGAGCTGATTTTATAAACTGTTAACTTTGAGCCAAGAACTGTGCGAGCACTTTATAAAAAACATCTCATTTAAACATGTTCGTTTCAACTTCCGATAGCATAGATTTTTGCATATTTATCAATTTCATAGAGTTTCAGATCTAGATATTTAGTGAGATGGTCTATAGATGGAAACAGGGAGATACACAATTAATTATTCTCTTCTTCCTTTTAGAAAATATAAAATTTAAGCTCTCAACTCTGTGCAAATTATTTTTAAATAAACACAAACATTTATGGAAAAGGAGGGACGATAAAATTCCTGTAACAGCTCTAAGTCTAATGGCACCTGAGTTGCTCAGAATAAAGTTTATGAACACTTAACACTAGGCAAATGTACAGCCAGGAATTATTTTAATATGATTCATTAGGTTGACGGGTGCCTCTTAAGAGGAAATAATACTTATCTAAGGGTTATTTGAAGTGTGCCTCCAGAGCTTGACCAGGCTGTGGGCAGATACCTGAGATCAGAGTCACGAAGGCCAAACACCAATTGTTTACTGTTGTTGTGTTTTGTTGATGACACAAGACAGTAAGTGGCTCAGAGCACGCCATGCCCTTGCCAAGTCAAAAAAACAACACTTCACTTGTGAGGAACTGGACTGTTCTGCATGCGTTTGAAAGTAAGTTTCTTAATGGAAAATCTATTCTGGTCAGTGAAGAAATACACTTTGATACCCCCCTGTTTTCTCATCCGCTTACCCCAGTGGAGAGACGCATTGACTCCATTCAGAGTGTGTATAATTAATATAAGGGACACCTTGTATAAAGCACCTGCCATGTTCTAGACAATTAACTCACTTCCTTATCCACATTCTAACCTTGTGAAGTAGTGTTATTTCCCCCCATTTCAGAGATGAGGAAACAGAGGCTCAAAGAGGTTAAGGAACTGGGCCAGAATCACACAGACAGAAAGTTGCAGAACTGGAATCCTGAGCCATGTATTTTAGCTCCCAGGCCCACTGCAGGGGCAGGGCACAGCACCCATGGAGTCACATGCTGGCGTTTTAGAGACAGCACAGTTACAGAACAGAATATAGGAGGTCCAAGTCTGTAGCTGGAGGTCAAGTTACTCACAGGGAAAAGACAGGGGTCCAGGCCTCAACCAAGCCTTGCAGCCTGGCTGAGCTGCGCGGGGTTTGCTAGGCCAGAAAGAAGACTCCTCCTTTACGGCAGAGAGAGGTTCGTTCTATCAACAGAATGAAAGGAGGGAGCGGAAGCTAGGGTGAAGTAACACTACAAATGTTTAGGCAGCTTTCAATCTGCTCCCCTACTGAGCGCTAGCAGCAGACGGACCAGACCTCGAAGCCCACCAGGGCTGCCACTGCCCCAGCTAGCATCACGAGCGTGCCAATGCCACCCATCTTTACCACCGACAGCACCACTACCACCAGCTCGTCTCCACTACCCTTTGGCTCCTTTTGTTCACTCATATTTTATGGCTTCTTTCCCACGCCTTCTTCCTCGGCTGTCTCCTATGAACTAACTGAAAGGCAGGAAGCCAGCACAGAAGAAAAGAAATTGTTTCTTGTGTAGCCTCCACTCAGTCCTCGGCAGGACTGCAGGACTAAACTATGATGCTTACTATATACCTACATTAGTGTATTTTCAAAAGCTCATTCAATAGACAAAACTGAGATCAAATCCTAAATCTGCCCTTAAACATGGATATTGGACATGTTATTTAATGTCTCTAAGCTTCAGGCACCTTGTCTTTGAATAGGGATAAAATCTCTACATGTGGGACTTCCCTGGTGGTGCAGTGGTTAAGAATCCGCCTGCCAACGCAGGGGACATGGGTTCGACCCCCGGTCCAGGAAGATCCCACATGCTGCGGAGCAACTAAGCCCGTGCACCACAACTACTGAGCCTGCACTCTAGAGCCCACGAGCCACAACTACGGAAACCCGCGTGCTCTAGGGCCCGCGGGCCACAACTACTGAGCCCACATGCTGCAACTACTGAAGCCCACGCACCTATAGCCCATGCTCCGCAACAAGAGAAGCCACCGCAATGAGAAGCTCACGCACTGCAACAAAGAGTAGCCCTCGCTCGCCACAACTAGAGAAAGCCCGCATGCAGCGACGAAGATTCAACACAGCCAAAAATAAATAAAATTTTTTTAAAAACTCTACATATTAGAATTATTGTGACAATAGGTGTGGGGGGAGGAGAAGTTGGCACAGTTCAAAGACAGCTGAATCTGCAACTGAAGCTGAGTGTGGGACACCCTGCCAGCCACTCTGAAGCCTAGGTCCTTCGCTGACTGCAGATACCTTGAATGTTGAGACCACTGGCAAGAAACAGCGAAGGAACCAAGAGAACTGGGACTTGGGGATGATGGGGCTGGACGTGTGAGGCCTTGGTAACTGTGTGTGGGGAAGAGAAGGTGAATTTTGGCAGGCCTAACATTCATTTGTGAAAGCGTGAACGCTTTTAAATGCTGCTTGTTTCCATCAGCAATATCGTGAACAATATCACGGTAGGTGCATTAAACAGAAAGAAATTTATTCCAGGGAGTTGGGTGCTTACAAAGTCTTTGGAAGGGCTGACAGACAAGTTCTGGGATGGCCTATAGCAGGGACCCCACAACAATGCAGATGGGGCCACCAGACCAGCTACCAGCCTGAGGTTCACACTGAAGCTATGCGTTCCAGACCCGCTCCCATAGCTGTAAACCAGGGACAAGGAGGCCAGAGTCTGGAAGTCCCCACAGCTGCTCTGCTTCTGCAACTGCTTCTCAGTACCCAGGAGCCTGGAGAAAGCAAACTGCAGTGCTGCTGAAGGACAGCCTCCCCAGAAAGGAAAGTGAGACGGCCTCCACCTCACATCTGCCTTCCAAATCCAAACGTAGGCATGTATAATCAGCAAGACCTAATTCTCATTCAGAATCCCTGCTGCAAGGGAATCTGCCACGCATCAGGTTTAGAGTCCCAACATCTCCAACTAGAAGCAGAGTGGAATGGAGGTTGAGCAAGCAATCCACAGCCCCCTGTGCTTCAGAGACTTCGGAACTCCACAGATTCTGACTCTGACTTTGCCAAATGTCTCCTTCCCGCCACCCTCTCCATCTACTCTTCAGCATCTAGAATCTAAGACCTTATATAATCGTCTTTTTTTTTGTAGCTCTTACCATTTTGATAAAAACATCCTTCTTATCTCGTTTCAGTACATTTTAAAGCTCAAACAAATGGGTACTTATCTTTTCTCTTCTGTAATATGCGACTTTACCTATTTTTCTCATATGTATGAATTTCAAGGTCTAACTCTGATAAATTTCAAGTTTAACTTAGAAACTTAATTTAATAGGCAGTTTATATAAATGACACTAGAAATCTTACACACAATAGCATTACTGACCTTCAGATGATATAGGGGGAGGAAATGGGGCTGAAAAATTCCTTGTTTTATTATACGATTGCTACAAAGAAGAATTCTTTACTGTCAACAGGTTTATATACTTCTATTCACTTTGCCTTAAATGCATTTGTGTTTAGGTTTTGTTTTTGCTAACCCAAAAGCTTAGCATGAAAAATAAAAATGAACATTTGGCTTTCATTCACTTTAGTCAAAGACACAAGGCATTTTTACATTAACTGTTCTATGCTGCAGCCCTTTTTATTCTTTAATTACAGCCTAGCCTAGCTTTTGTATGTTACCTATAATTTAGGAAATGTTCAAACTTATACAATAGTGGACACTTTTATTTCATTTTTATCCCTACAAGCACCAATGATCTGAAGCAAATCCCAGAAACTATTTTATCTTTTCAAAGGTGTAAATCCAAATTACCACAAACTTTAAAAATAACATTAACTCCTCAACATAATTAAACACCAAGTCAGTGTTCACATTTACCTATCCTTTAAAATAATCTTTTTTTTTATTATGTCGAATTTTGAACATACACCAAAAAGGCAAAATAATACCTCCTCTATGAGCATTACCTAGCTCCAACAGCCATCAACCCATGGTCTGTCTGGCTCATCTCCACCCCCGGAGATGACTCCCCTTAACCTTATGCTTTTGAAGTAACTCCCAGGCCTCATATCATTTCTGTAAATATTTCAATATATACCTATAAAAGATAGAGAGTCTAACATAATCACAATACCAGTATCACATGTAACAAAATAATAATTCCTTAGACAGTGTTCAAATATCCTGATCTCGTGAATGTCATTAACGTTACTACAGTTAGTTAGAATCTGGACACTTTTTAAAAATAGGATCTAAAGAAGATCCACATATTATAATTGATTTACATCCTTTAAATTGCCTTCGCGCATAGAGGTTCCTTTTCCAACCCTTATTTCTTTTCCTTGCAATACATTTGTTGAAGAAACTGGATTGTTTGTCCTGTGAAAGTTCCCAAAATCTGGATTTTGGTGATTGTAGCCCCGTGGTGCAGTTTAACATGTTTCCCTGTCATCTGTATTTCCTATAAATTGGTAGTTGGATCTAGAGGCTTAAGCACGTTCAAGTACTTTCTGTCAAGACTGTGTCATAGGGATACTATGTTCTTCCATTGCAGGGGTGCACAATATGTGTTTGTAGTGTTGTGATATTAGTATTCATTCATGCTCAATGCCTAGATTCATCCATTAATTAATGGTTACGAAATGGTAATATTTCTTCTTCAATTATTAGTTGGATTACTTCTAGAGTGAGAAACTTCCCGTCTTCTTTTGACTATCTCATGGCACAGTTCATATTTAAAAGGAAGAATAAATGCTTGATCTTTCCCTCTTGTCTATCAGGTTTCAAATAATGAGTTGGTTCCTTGGCATCCTCCAATAATGACCACTTCATTTGCACTTTTTCAAGTAGCATTATGAACTCATGAATTTAAGCATATTTGAACTATTTCTATCCACTGCAGTAATTGTTCTTACTGACGCCCATATTTCCCATCTTTGACCAAGGTAGCTCTTGAGTTCTAAGATGATGTTAGAAGTCTTTGCCATTTTCCTTGCTAACTGATATGACAAGACTTTCTAAATTCACGCTGTATATTATGCATGGAAGTGGCCACTTCTTTAAGGAAGCCTGGTTTCTTTTAGGGGAAAGTGATATTAGAGCCCACAGTCTAATGTTAGCAGTTCTCATTGCTACTGGGCTGTCCCCCAACTACCCCAAGATTATAAATCTTTTAGGTAGGGATTTGAACTGGGATCCAAGTAAGGTCCATACACTACTATTAGTTATATATCTTTTTTTTTTTTTTCCCGGACGCGCAGGCTCAGCGGCCATGGCTCACGGGCCCAGCCGCTCTGCGGCATGTGGGATCTTCCCGGACCGGGGCATGAACCCGTGTCCCCTGCATCGGCAGGCGGACTCTCAACCACTGTGCCACCAGGGAAGCCCAGTTATATATCTTAAATCTCTTTTAAATTATGGGTTCCCCCATTTATTTTTCCCATGTCTTGTTGATGTTGAAGAAGAAGAAGAAAAAGAAGAAATTAGATTATCTGTTCTTTAGAACTTCCTATATCTGAGTTTTGCTAATTGCATCCCATGATGTATCTTAACATGCTCCTGTGTCTTATTTTCCTATAAATTGGTCACTGGGTCTGGAAGCTTGATTAAGCCAAAGCTTTACTGATTATATTTTCTCTCCTAGCTTTCAATCCCTTGGAGTTTATATAACAAAGGAAACACATTTGATTTTCCTACCCAAAAGTATCAAAAAGTTTCAGACAGAAAAGTGGCTAGAAACACCCCACCCAATATTTATCCTTATGTATTTCAGTACAAATTATTTACCTTTAATTCCTTAAAAATAAAAACAAGGAGCAGGAGATAAATAAGACTGAAAATGGCACTATTGCCTTTCAACACATCACTTTCTTTGCTTTTCTCCATATCACTGCAAGAACTGGACATCGTAGCTAAACAGAAGGCCCTGCCTGGACTTTCTCACTCCATCATCCTCAGCATCTTCTAATTTAGAGCAATGAAAACATTCATTTTAAAAGAAAGAATTTGAGCAGCCAGGTCTGTGCCTTCTATAGCTATTCTCTGCTTCAACAGAAAATAAACTTGGTTAACCAGAACTCAGCTTTAAAAAAAACAAAAAAAGCCTTTGCTCTTTACAAAGATACTTTGTTATCAGCCTTCTAGAAAGATGTTAGATATTAATCTGCCGCTGAAGGGTTGGGAGGGGGGAAGGGAGGGGAGTAGAAAAACTCCCAATCAATTGGTCATGAGCATGATCTGAGCTCATGAACCTGTATCAAGAGGCTTAGTGTAACTGGATTCTTGGAGAATATAACAGAAAAAAAGGCTGTTATTATCTACAAGTAACTTTGCAGACTAAACAGAACTATGAACAGGTATAAATCTGAAGGGGACCGAGGTTGCGCGGCTGCCGAAACTTCACTCAGAGCTTTATCAGCCACGGAAGCCTGCCGCACGAACAGCACACGTTTCAATGACGGGCTGACTCATTCCAACAGGAAAGGAGAGAACCTGGTTAAGTGGGCTCAGAGCACTTTCACGGAGCCCATCACAGTCTGGCATCGTTGGCATTGCTTGCTGCACTCAATCGGCAATGCAGAGGTGAAGCAAGGAAGGTAGAAGAAGCTTCTGGAACAGGGCAATTCTGTGGGCTAAACTGTGAAACCTACATACAGTCTCTGCTGTTTGCAGCCCCTCTGACCTGAAGTCACGAGGCTTCATTTCTCCTGAGCTCTGCCATGCTTCGTACCTAACGAACCCTGCTGAACTAGGGTAAGTTAACAGCCTCCAACCTCTCCCAGGTGGATCTTGGACTGGGTGAAGCAACTGGTATCTGAGGTGAGCCCTGAACACCTTGACATCCTTGGTCCCTCCATCTCTGGCTTCAGCAACACACTCCATAGAACAGGGTGTCGGCCTCAGTTTCCCTCTAGTTTCCCACTAGGTGGTGTTCCCGCTGACCTTCATGTATGTGGCTGAACCCTGTCACTTTGCTGTGCATGCTGAATCTGGGCCTCCTGCATCTGCAGCCTAGGAAGAGTTTTGGGGTGCTACACCATCGCAGTCTTCCCCAGTGGAGACGGCACTGGACCACAAGTCTTGAGCCCAAGCTCGAGCTTTACAAATCTCATTAGACTTAGTCATTAAACCTGTGAATTCCCATTTCTTCATCTGAAGACTAAGGATACTATTCACTACACTCCCCACCTTTGATGGTGGTTAAATAAAAGCAAGATAATGAATTAGGTTGTGCTGCCTCCCTCCTGTCCAGGGCTTGTTTCCCCACCAGCCTACTGGGCTCTTTGCATTTCTCCAGGAATAGTCCCCATCTGCAGCGAGTCTGGCTAAACCGTCAGGTAGAAGGAAATTACCACGAGTGACAGATTCTTCAAATCTCAGGTAGAACAGCTCACCCAGGAAACAATTTCACACGTGCACGGAGTGAAAAGCCTCACAGACCCAACTCTGGTCTCATTTGGCGACAGTCACCCCCATTGGAACCAGCGTCAACAGAGCTACCTTTGAAACAATAGGCAGATTTAAACATAATGAGCTATATCTACATACTGTGGCCAAACAGTAATATGACTTATTTCACAATGCGCTTGGCAAAACCAAATGGACATGGTTAAGACTCTTAGAGAAAATTGCTCCGAAAAAACAAACAAAAAAAGTGTCCTGTTCAATAACGTACCTTAATGTCCAATATATTGAAAACAAGTCAAGAGGAATAGAGAATCCCCACAAGTAATACTTACCCTTCTCTAGGAGATGGTTTAAAATGGGAGTCGTTTGTCACAGTGAAGTTTGGTCCTAGAACAGCAGCTCTATTCTCCACGGAGGAAGGATGCTCAGCTGATGGAGAAAACAAGCAAATGCTACATGTCAGGCATTGGTTAGGGACTTAACGTCTAATTTCTCAGTTAGTTCTCACAAAATGCCATTAGGCAGATAAAGAAATCAGTTCAGAGAGAATTAGTGACGTACCAAGGGTGCAGAGCCAGCAAGTGTGGGAGTTAAGGACCTTTCCATTTCAGCCCACTGACTCCTCCGTAAAAGGCAGATTTAAAGCAAAGCACTTCCTACTCCAGCCGGCCCAGCAAACCTCCTCACATGAGTATGGTTGTCTTTGTCGGGATTGGGAGCTGAGAGGTGGGAACTCGACAGAGAATGTCAGAATGGGCTGCACTTCTGCTTTCACTCAGGAGTCATGGTTACCATTTTGTGCTTATGAAACTGCGACCAAAATGGCATTGTATGGGGTAATTTTTGCATTTTAGTAATTCAAAAATTACACCTCTACCTTGCACAGCAGATTCTAGCCCTGAGATTTCTTTTATCTAAGATTATCAAAATGCAAATCCAACCAAGATGCCAGCATGGCAGTGGTGAATGTGTAAACTGTACAGACCTTTGGGTGGAAGCTATTAAAATTTAAACTACAGAATTCTTTTGACCTAAAATTTAAAATACAGAATTCTTTCTTTCTCATCTAGAAACTTAACTATATTAAGACCATGTAGTACTCAAAGATCTGTAATCAAGGACATTCATTTCAGGATTGTTTATAAACGTGAAAAATTGAGAGCAATGCAATGGGGATTGGCTAAATAAATTATAGTACACATATAAAATGGAATATTCCGCAGCCACTAAAACATACAAATGTGCGTTGACATGGAAAATATGCCCAAGATATGTCGCCGAGAGAAAAAAAGCACATTGTAAGACAGCACGCATAAAATTATCCCATTTTTGTAAATAATAAAACATATGGTTGTATATGTGTAGGGAGAAGATCTGGAATGATATCCACCAAACTTTCACAGTGCCTTTTTCTACGGGGTGGAACTAGGAAGGGTCCTACTTTCTATTTTTTTTTACTACTTCTACACTTTTAGAAATTCTTATTTATATGAATATTTTTACTATTAAAAAACATTAACAAAGATTTGTGTTCTATTTTTAGTTTGGGGCTTGGTATTTGGGATATGAGAACATAACCAATGTGTCAAGTCTGGAATCAGAAAGGAGAACAAAGGGAACTGAAAATCTCCAAAACATGATGCTCATATGAGAGACAACTATTTATTTGAGAATGGATTTGCTGGTAGCTTTCAAACACACAGCTGCAGATATACATATTGTTGATGATCCAGAACTGTCTTTGAGATTTCTGGGGGAAATGGCAGAGTGAGAGTATGTTTGCATGACTCCTCTCCCTAAAATTCATTTAAGTAAACAAAAATCAGTTCTGTTTATGGTTGGGTCTATACATTTTTCAGTGCAACAATCAACCTTACTTTCAAGGCGAAGCTTCTCTAATGGGGTGTTTTGGGGCCTCCAATGTTAATGTAAAGGCTCATGAGATCATACAGACAAAGCTGACTGTTTCCCAGTCAGCTCTGTTCCTGGGAGCCTCTGAAGGGTGCAGGTCAAGAACACGCGCTGTACCAAGTACAACCCCCAGGGCAATGCTGAGTGGTGGAGCCTGGGGAGGGTCTGAGACCTGGCTGGCTGGCTGCCCACCTGGCTGCCTAAAGACCTCACAAGGTGGCTTGCCAGCGGATTGGGTCTGATTTCCATCTCTCATGAATGAACTTACTGCCTTACAGAGGCTGATACAAACAAATAGCCTGCTAGAGAATTAACTGGCTAGAGAATGACCTGTCGATGAAACCAGCTAGAATGTATGATAGCGCATGAGGGTCTTCTCTCCTTTTGTACAAACTAATGGCAAGTTCAGTATTATCTGCAGGTTATACTACAAGCATGGCTTCACGTCAGGAGCAGGAAGTTACAGAATCTGAATGTGAAATGACATCTGGCCCAAACAACTTGGTGCGCCCATCGCCACAGTATAGTTACACCTTCCAAATGGCCAGATGCGGTTCCTCCACATGACACCCTCTCTCAAGCACATGTCCAACTTCTGGTTCTTCATCTCCCTTTCTACACCCCCCTTCTGAAACACAGTACATCACAACAGATTAGATTTCTGCTGTTTGTTTGTATGTTTGTTTACAATCATATTCTATTTCTGCCTCCATGAGTTCATTCTCTGAATCATCCTGAATGTGATGTCTGATGCCTTGGAAATTACAGACAGACCATTTCTGACTTTGCTTTCTCGGACGGCTAATCAAGGCCATCATATGCAGAATTTACTAGCTCTACTTTGAAAAGATACAGTAGTCAGGACAAGATAGGCTACGCTGAGGTAACAAGCAAATCAAAATCCCACTGATTTAGCACAACATTTATTTCCTATCATTGCGAGGTCTAATGTGAGATGGCAGGGCCCTTCTCCATCTGTTGAGTCTGGATCCAGGTTCCATCCACTCTGTGCTCTGCATACTAATGCACGGCTATAGGCTGACTGCAGCAGAGGGAGACAAAGATGGAGGAGAGCACGGGCTCCTAAGAGCCTCAGCCGAAGTGACCCCTGACTTCCCGTTCACACTTCACTGATCAGAGCTAGTCACGTGGCCAATACAACTGCAAAGGAAGCTGGGAAATGTGGTGGACCACTGGATTGTTTGGAGAGTGCTAGCTGCATCTGAAACAAAACTACCCAATTTCCAGGTTTTTACAAGTCCTTTACTATCACCCTCATGTACCATTAAGAGCTGTAATCAGAGGGCATTTGATGCTTCAGAACTGTTCTCTTAGCCCCTGTCTACCTTTACTGAATGAATATGATTCAGATCACTGACTGAGGTTCTAAACATCTAGGTTAGACTGGAATACAGAGTAAGACCCAGTTTCACCCGTGAGAAGTACATAATCTAGTAATAGAAACCTTATGTTAATAAAAGCAATATTATAGGGCTATATGACTATAACACAAAATATACAATATATACAAAAATATAATATAAATATATATAACATACATTTAAAGATATACAACTGTAATACAGAGGAAGATTAAATGGTGACTAAATGTACAAATCAAGTTTTATTAGAGAAATAGTTCCATCATGAAGAATATGGGATGTGAACTTGGAGAAGGCAGAATTTTGAATATGCTTCCAAAGACTCTTGAAAGGTTGAGGCATATGAGGAGCATAAAGTAAGGCAGTGGGTGTGATTGTGACAACATGGGCGGGGGAGCCGGGGGGCAGGGAGTTTGATGTGTCCGGAACATCGGTAAATGCAGGCAAGACAACAGCTGGAGATGGGGTGGGACGCTAGGATGAGGCCTTGAGTGCCACTGGGCTGGCCTGGACTTGGTCTAAAGGCCAATGAGACGTACTGCTGATCTGGGGGAAGTGGAAAGTAGCCAACCCTCGTTTAGAAACACAACCCCGGAATCAGAGTCGAGACCAGCCAGGAAGCTGCTGCAGCAGCTCCAGAGAAAGTCCTTATTCCGATGGCCCATCTCCTGCCAGGAGCCTCCTGGATTTGAATCTCTTCAAGTGCCAATGCTCACAGAAGCTTCTCAGGTGTGCACATCTAGACACGCCATTACCCATCCGAACAACTCATTCCTTCTCTACCCCACACTCAACGCATCAGCAAATGCCACTGGCTCTGCTTTCAGAACAAACGGTGAACCCGACCCCTCCTCCCCAGTTCCTGCCCTCCCACCTGAATCCGAGCTGCCAGTCTCCCGAGACTGATGCTTCAAGAACCCAAGTCAGGGGACTTACCTGGTGGCCCAGTGGTTAAGAATCTGCCTGCCAGTGCAGGGAACACGGGTTCAACCCCTGGACCGGGAAGGTGCCACATGCCGCTGAGCAACTATGCCCATACGCCACAACTTCCAAGCCCGCGCTCTAGAGCCCACGAGCCGCAAGTACTGAGCATGCGCTCTGGAGCCCTCGAGCCACAGCTACTGAGCATGCGTGCCACGACTACGGAAGCCCGCGCGCCTCAAGCCCGTGCTCCGCAATAAGAGAAGCCACCGCAATGAGAAGCCCGTTCACCGCAATGTAGAGTAGCGCTAGTTCACCGCAACTAGAGAAAAGCCCACGCACGGCAGCGAAGACCCAACGCAGACAAAAAATAAAATAAATTTTTTTTTAATTATTAAAAAAAACAACAAACCCAAGTCAGAGCTCCAGAACCCCCGGAGGCTTTCAATCACACTCAGAATTAAATCCAAAGTCCAGCCCCGGCCTTCGTGCTCGGCTCTGGTCTGCTCCAGCCATGCCACCCTCCTCGCTGCCCCGCTTCCCTCCTCCAAGCCGGCGCCCGCCCCAGGGCTTTGGAGCCAGCGGCCCCCAGTACATCCCGAAGCTTTCTCTGGGCCTTCCTCCTGTCTCAAGAGCGCCACACCTGTCCCCCTGCCCTCTCGGCGTCCCCACTGCTCCCACCCTGAAAGTCCACGCTGCCGCGCCCCCAGCCCCACGCCAGCGCGCGGCACGCACCAAGCGCTCCGCAAAGACGTGTGTGTTCAGGGAACAGTTAATAAACGGCAATTTCAGAACATCAAGTGGAATAGAAATGAGGAGAATAAACTAAGAAAGGCTAATAGGTTAAGTTCCATTCCTCCCTCATAGACCTTAACAAATATCTCAGACCACATTCTCATTCCAAGCGCCTCCACTCAGGTTTAATTCAGGCTCAGCTTCAGGCCCCTGTCTCAAGGGTAGGTCAGGGATATTCATCAAGAGCGCCCAGAGGCCAAAGGAAAGGCGAAACCAGACACCTGGCGGGTGCCGCCCTGCACCCGTGTTGGAGCTACGGGTGTGTTCCCACCCAGGCCAGTGGGGAGAGAGAAAGTGGTGACGGGGGCCCTGACATACAGACCCGGACATGGGGCCTGCATCTGCTCCCGGCCTGCAAATCACTGACCCTTTCAGACCTCATAAGTGTTCCCGTAAATAAAAGAACACTACCCCCAATGTTCTTACAATGGTAGAACTAAGAGTTACGTGAGCAAGCAACTTGTACCCTGAGTGTGGATGAAGATGTTTGACCGTGTGTCCATCCACTCGGGGAGGGGCGGGGACAGAGTCCCTCCCCGGGCCGGCTCCCCTCCCTGGGAGCACCAAGGGGGAAGAAGGAGCTGATGTTTATGGGAAGATGTGAAGGAAAGTCTCATTTTCAATCATCTTGAGAGCCAAGAAATGGTTCGCATGCTCAGAAAGCCTTGAAGGTTTACATCTGTGACGCCTCCTGTTGTTTGGACGGAGTCCTTTTTTTAAGCTTAAAAAGGGGAGCGGAAGGAAATGTGGCCATAATCCAGTAAATTAGCTTTTGGGAGACCCCGCTGTATGATAAGCCCTCGCCGGGGTTCCCAGCACGCCACAAATCTCCTGTTTGCATGCCCAGGGCTGAGAGGCCACAAGTCACCGACAGCCTCTGGTCACAACTGAGTCCTGAGTTCACCTTTGTCTGTTTCAGGCTATTTCCATCCATCTCTTAAGATTCAGGTAAGAATGATTCAACAAAGACAACAAGAAAGAGAACAGAGATGGATGAGAATAAAAGGGAGAGAGAGAAAGTCTGTGGTTTTGTACTAGGAAAAAGCAATCCATCTCTTTGCCCTTCAATACCTGATCCATTTTCTCCACCTAAAAGGTGAGGTATGTCAGGAACTCCCTACCTATAAACTAAGGACATTGGAAATCGACTGAGTGGCCTGAAAGAGGTCAACAGTGGTTATCATCCCATGATGTACCATGTCATACACATGCCCTCCTGGGCTTCACCCCAGAAATTCCCATTCAGGGTATGCGTGGGTGTATACATAGATGTAAAGGCCAGGGAGCGGGTAACGTCTGTATTTTTAGTGCCCCCAGGTGGTCCTGACTCAAGAGTGTAAGTTGTGAACCACTCTAATAGGGAAGAGGGTCTGGAATGATGCCCACTGAGCAAGATTCCCTCTAGAAGAGTCACTTATCAGCTGTGCCAAGCTCCAAGGTACAGAGAGGCTCACAAGCCCCCAGAATATTGGCCTGAAGACATGAGCCATGGTCTTCATCAGTAGCAGCTGTGAATTGGAATATTGAGTTGAATTTCAATAACCCACTCTTCCCACTCTCAGCCTCTCCTGACTCCATTCATTCATCAAGGACGTACTGAGCACCTGCAACATGCCAGGCCCAGTGCTGCAGAGGCCCTGGGGACACAGCAGAGACATGGGGGACACAACCCTTCCCTCCCGGCAGGTGTGGCTCGCAGGGAGACGGGCAGTAAGCAGTCATTCCAGAGACAGCCATCTGAGAGCGACTGTTGATGCGAGCCAGGAAACACACAGGATTGGGTGAAGGTATGTGATGGGACTTGCTTCTGCCCTAGGGATCAGAAACGCCATCCTGGGGAAGGAGAGGATGAGCTGATGTCTGAAGGACAGTAAGAGTGAGCTAGGCAAAGATCACACGTCACACACCTTTACCTATAAGTAACAGTCAGTAAGCTTTGTCCCTGAGAGGAGACGTTCCCCACTTCTCTGCTATGTTCCCTCAGAGACATGGCGCTCAGGACGGCAGAGCAGAGCCAAGGAACCCATAAAAGATCCTCAAACCATCTCACATTCTCGCCACGTGGTGACCAAGGGGCTGGGTTTGCTTGGCCTAACTTTATGCATTCATTATCCACTCGGCAATTTCTTTTTCTCAGTCACTGTGCCAAGCATGGAGGGTACGGGGTTTCATTGATCATAATGCCTAGGCTCCAGAAACTCACCACCCTTTAGGGGAGACACACTAACAGGTCATCCTAAACTACAATGTATATGGAGAACAGTATGGAGGTTCCTTAAAAAACTACAAATAGAACTACCATATGCCCCAGCAATCCCACTCCTGGGCAGATACCCAGAGAAAACCATAATTTGAAAAGATACATGCACCCCAATGTTCACTGCAGCACTATTTACAATAGCCAGGACGTGGAAGCTACCTAAACGTCCATCAACAGAGGAACAGATAAAGAAGATGTGGTACATACATATAATGGAGTATTACTCTGCCATAAAAAAGGACAAAATAATGTCATCTGCAGCAACATGGATGGACCTAGAGATATGTCGTGCAGAGAAAGACAAATATATGATATGACAAATATATGATATCACCTACAAATGGAATCTAAAAAAAGGGTACAGATGAACTTATTTACAAAACAGAAATAGAGTCTGTAGAAAACAAACTTACAGTTACCAGGGGATAAGGTGGGGAAGAGAGATAAAGTGGGAAATTGGGATTGATATATACACACTACTATATATATAAAATAGATAATTAATAAGGACCTACTGTATAGCACAGGGAACTCTACTCAGTACACTGTAATGGCCTATATGAGAAAAGAATCTTAAAAAGAGTGGATATGTGTACATGTATAACTGATTTACTTTGCTGTACACCTGAAACTAATACAACAGTGTAAATCAACTATACTCCAATAAAAATTTTTAAAAAAAGAGGATGTAAAATGGGAATTAATGATGATATGAGACAAGATGTTGTGAGAACTGAGATAATATGCAAGCAGGCAAGATGCTTAGAAGAGAGCCCGGCACATAGTAAATACTCCATAAATATGAACCATCATCATTAGAAGACGATGGCATGTAGGGTACCACACAGGGTAGAGCAAAGTATTATAGAAGCACCTGGCTGGGATGGCTGGGAAACAGTTCCTGAAGGAGATGACACCTGAGCTGGATTCCAAAGCCTGAAGAGGAAGAATCAGCCTCTATCATCTCAGCTGGAGGATGCTGATAAAAATAGCTAACCTGCACGGTGTGCTTACCATACCCTAGGCACTGCGCTGTCCTCATTTTACAGATGAGGCCCCGAAAGGTGAAACAGCTAAAGGTCACACGCACAGCAAGTGGAAGACCAAGACCTGAAGGTGAAAGGATCTTAATCCAGAGGGTAATTTTTTTCTAGTTGTTATATTGTTGAATTTAGAAAAAATATATAACTTCAATAAAGAACAAAGAATGTATGAATATCTCTGTACCCATAACCTGGAATTCATTTAATCATTTTCATATTTGCTTCAGTTATTTTTTATAAAGGCACCGAAACATCTACAGAAATGTCCTCTTTGGACTTCTCTCCAATTCCATTCCTTTCCTTCCCCAAAGATCACCTTTATGGTGGCTCTGCTGTGTCCCCTTTAGTCCTTCAGCTTTCATTGGGCCACATGTATAGGTAGGTATCCAGAAACAGTAAGATAGCTGCAACAGTAAGTAACAAGTCATATTGTGTGTTTTAAAGAGCCAAATAAACTGTCTCATTCCCTATGTGTTGCTCTGTAACTTGCTTTTTTTCAGGTCACATTATATTTTGCATGTGATATGATGATACTTACAGATCTGATTTTTTTTTTTTTTTTTTTTTTGTGGTACGCGGGCCTCTCACTGTTGTGGCTTCTCCCGTTGCAGAGCACAGGCTCCAGACACACAGGCTCAGCGGCCATGGCTCACGGGCCCAGCCGCTCCGCGGCATGTGGGATCTTCCTGGACCAGGGCACGAACCCGTGTCCCCTGCATTGGCAGGCGGACTCTCAACCACTGCGCCACCAGGGAAGCCCTACAGATCTGATTTGTTTGCAGGATTCCATCTCATGCCACCGCTGATGTGTCTCAGGCCCCATTGATGGACACTAAGTTGTTTCTACCTTCCAGCAGAAACACTGCTGCTCTGAACGTCATTACACAAGGCGAAAATTTCTTCAGAAGCTGAACCTTTAACCTCAATATGTTATTAATTCCCTAGTGACATATTAAGACAAAAGATGGAGATCAAGTATAACCAGCTGGTGCCCTAGAGCAAGCACTAACAAAAACCCCTCCCACCTGCAATGATTCCTTGAAAACTGAAGGAGGAATTTGCTCTACTTGATAGCCATTGGCACGAAGGAGCTACCTCCTGGTTAATCTTTTCAAAGTTTCTCCCTCAGACCTGAAAGGGTAGTTCTCTTGGCTGTAGATGAGAATCACCTGGAATGCTTTAGCATCACCAGAGATGCATGATTTAATTGGTGCGGGGCGTGGTCTCAGTGGCACCATCGGGTCCCTCACACCTGCCTGCAAGCACTGCCCTGATAAACACGCCGCAAGTTCACACCTACCTCGGGACAGGCAAGACCACCCCTCTCCCCGCTTCTTGGAACTCTCCCCCCCCCCCCATCCCCCCATACCATGTTCCACAGAAGAGCCCACTTTGGCTGCCCCAGGCACTCTAGTCTTCCTCTGGCTGCCCTGGCAGAACTTTTGTCATGAGTCTGAAAGAACACAGCAAACTCCCTGGCTGCGTTCAGTGGCACTACTGGAAGCTGAGAAGGAAATACTAGTCAAGGAAAAACTAGGGCAAGAGGAGAGAGATTACTTCTGTTCCACCAGCCTTTCATGCAACAACTCACTTTACCAGTATTGACACTGCTGTCCACTCGATGATCAGGGCATTTATATCATACAAAGCATACGGCACTTGTGTCTGGAAAGAACAGTAGCCAGTGTGAGACTTTACAGCTATGCTGATGCGGAACCGAGGCTTCTGTGCCCATTTCACAGTTGAACAAACGAGGTTCCAAAGACTGGGTGACTTAAATCAGGACTCCCAGCCTTTGAGATTTTACATACCAGTAAAAGAAAATATGTAATAATGAGACAGGCATATTTATCTTGTCCACTGACATTTTTAAATACCACCTCCTATCCCCAGTGTCTAAAAACAAAAGAAGAATACTTTAACTACAACAACAGAAGGAAAAAAGACCCTTACCTTAGAAGAAAGTCCTTAAAATTGAATAAATTTAGCCTTAGAGAAAACTAAACCCATTGTTCTTATTCTCCTGCATTTTAATGCAGATGGTGAAAACTTTGCCCTAGACCAGCACGGCCCATGGACCTGCAACTGGCAACCCCTGAGTTAGAGCACACAATTTTAGAATTACAAAATATCTTTCAAACAACCGTGTTCAACCACCCCTACGATGCTTAAGTTCCCTGTGTAATATACTTGACTAGTGTGCGTACAGCTAGTTGTAAGAACAACATTTTGATGAGGCCATTTTGACATGTGGACATCTTGACATGTACAGTATAAAATTATAATTGAGGCTTTGGGGTAACAGTAGAAAAAACCCAGCTACTCTAAAATACAAATAAAGATGGGAGTCCTTTCAGTATTTTCAACCTAACCCCAACTCCACTCCACCCCAGAGACCCGTCATTGATCTTCAATGTCACCATATCCCCATCTTCAGGCAAATCAAAAGGGACAAGTGACAGGGAGTAGGGGAGGCCCACAGATGTATCAGGAATGGGGCCTGGGTCAGGGAAGAGCTGTGAGCCAGGAGGAGGGGGGGGCAGGGATGGGGGCGGGGTAGTGGAATGGGCCAAAGGGGTCTATTTCACACTCAGTTCAAAAGAGAAGAAAGTTTAATAGTAGGCATAAAGCCATTTGTTATGTTCTGCTGTTGCCAAAAAGGGTTGATTCTATCTTAAAAGGCATATCAAAATGTCCATGGTGACAATTCACCACAACACTGCATCAAAATTTCCACAGCAACCAGACAACCATGTCAAAATTGCAGGATTTGGTCTGATTATCCCCAATAACAACAATCTAAAGTACTTTAGACATTTCCATCTATTAGAAAGATCTTCCTTATGGGAAACTAAGATGTATTTCTCCATGGCTTCTGCCAGGGTCCCAGACCTCACCAACAAGGGCTTCATCAAAAGAATCTAATTCCTCTTCCTCGTGACAGCTCTTCAGATCATCACACCTTCCCCCAAATCACTTCTTCAGGCCAGGGGCCTCAGTCCTCCATGAGTTCCTGACGTGATGTGGTTTCGCATCCTCTCCCAGCTCCGCACACCATCCTCCGAGTGTGTTTTGCCTTGTTTCTATTGCTCCAGAAGTGCGGCATGCAGAACCCGATTCCGTTCTCCAGACATGGCCCTTCCAGCGGATCCATTGCCCCCTCCGTGCTGGATGCATCCTCTGTTCACACGTCCTAAGGGCACACTAAGTTCTCTGCCAGCCATGTCACACCACTGATGTTGCAACTATGTTGTCAGCACGTGGACCCAAGCCTGGGTCTTCCAGCTTGTAAGCTGGGGCACTTTCCCCTGCGCCACACAGTGTTGAGGTCCTCATGGCCCCGTCCTAATGGGAAAGGGAGGTGTGAGCACATTGAGGCTGGTGCACAGCTCCAGAAGAAGACACAAACCCGAGTGCACTCCTTCCCTTTTCCCTAATGCTTGCTGGTTAGACACCCTCCCAGTACAAGCAGCATGGCCTCCAGCTGCTTGGACCACATCCGAGTCACTCCTGCTACCAGACATAATCCCCATAGCACAGCAACTTCTTGGAGAAATAGAAAACCAGCAATTCTCGAGAAACTGTGCAGGCCCCCTGGCTGCCCCACTCCCATATTGCCCTTGAAGTTTGCCTGCCTCGGGACAGGTGTCTCAGCCCCTCTCAGAGTCACAAACAGCCCTGGGAACAGTAGGGGGATTTGACATAGTGACATCCAATGCTTGAATAAGCAGCAAAAATCAGAGAAACTTCCAAGGGGAATGAAATCAGTAGGAGATACATCGTCTACCACTTTTAACTGACTTTCCCTCAGCATGAAAATTTCTCTTCTGCGATGAAAGAACGTTTCCCTGACTCTGCCCCCACCTCCCTCACTGCATTTCCCTTTAAAACATTTCATATGGTGGGTGAGACCATCGTGAACACATTAAAATTATGAAATGCTTATGGAGATGCATTTAACGATGGACCATTGCAGCAGACCTTCTCGTGGTGAATAAATCCTGACTAAGCTGGCTGTTGACTCTAGATCCAAGTGTTAACCACACACACACACACACACACACACACACACACACACACACACACACCAGCTGCAAAACCATCACAAGATAGGGTTTGTCACAAACTAGGGCTTCAGCTGTGAGACGTTCCCCATTAGAGTTAAAATTGCAGGGTGGCAGTGATTCACCATATACCTCATTTAGAACAAAATACCTCTCGAGGGTCCCAGAAGGATGCGGTCCATTCACTATCCCAGTGAATCTTAACTTCTCAACCATTCATCTTCCTCCCACGCTTCCCATTAATGCTGCATTCTGCCAGAAGCCAGCCTCTCTAATTCTCATTATTCCTGTTGATCTTGATAAAGATGGTGGGGCTAACGAGAAGGAACTGTGTCTCAGCACAGAGGAGACCATCCTCCACTGCAGGACAGGACGTCAGCATTCAGATTTCATGAGCATCAATGTGACTTCTGCCAGTGGGAAAGTTGCACATGGAGACAAGACTCTGCTTAGACACATACTGTTTTCCTCTCATTATACGGGCATTTCCAAGAATATTCAAAATGCGACACAAATTAGGTGTGGCGCGAGGCTGCAGAACATACCGTTCGTGGTGGGAAATGGCAACTTGGCTGCAGGTGAGGAATCTGTGGTATGGCAGGTGCCCTCCCCGCGTGGCAGGAGTTTGTGTTTAGAGGCTCCCCAGGGATTTCCGCGTGGTTACACAAGCTTGGAAAGGACCTTGCCCATAAGCCCTCAGCCTTAAGGAAACCAGGTGGCCAGAGGCCCTTTTCTGTTCTCCAGCCTGTGCAGACAGGAGAAGGAGCGAGATAAGGGTCAGGACACCCATCCAGGCCCGTCTTAGAGCTGCTGCGGGCGCCAGGCTCTCTGAGCATCAGGCCAGAAACACCTGCGCAGGAAGCTCGGGCCAGGGCTCTGCAGAGCCACACAGGCACTCAGAGATGAAAGCCCGCGGTTTATTATAGAATTCTTGGGGTCCGCTGAAATGCTCCACTATTGTATGTTGCGTGCTGTCCCCAGCGAAAAAGTAGAGTCAGTCAGACCCACTCACTGCACAGGTGAGTGTGTGTGGCAGCAGGCTGGGATGCTTCACTTCCTCCTTAGTGCGCTGCTGTGCTTCTCCAGGTACGTGTGCACACGTGTGTGAGACAGAGAGACAGAGATGGGGACAGAGACACAGACCTGACATCAACACAGCTAATGACGGCAAGGTTGGCTGAAGCGATCAAGCCCCAAACCACTGAACTCGAATTTGTCATTCACACCACTCCCTGAATGTCTAAGACTGGCCATCACGCTGTTACATACATGCACACGTGCACATGTGTGAATGCACATGCGCTCACACAGAAACTGGGTAAGAAAAAGATTCACTGTAATTCTTCTGGTTTCTGGGAGGACAGCGAAACCTAGGATGGGAGTGAGCCAAGTGTGAGAATTCCTGGCCACCTCCATCCATTCTCTTCCATTTAAGGCTGACCTTGTACACGCTCGGCAGGCTTGCATTCCTTTATATGACGAATGACATCATTAGCGCACCATGGCAACGATGTCTACTCCTGTGGGCCTTTGGGTGTTGAAAAGGCGTCTCATTGGTCAGAAACCCCATATCATTTACTTCTCTTAGTCCTAGATTCTTGAACTGCTAAGGCAGTTTTACCCCTACTGTCTGAGGAACCAAGAAGGCTAGAGGGAAAAAGCAGAGTTGACCACGACCCCTTTCTTGGGTAAACAATCAATTTACATACAAAAGGAGTAAGACAGAATCTTACCCAGCAGCATTCTACCAAGCTATGCAATTTGCCATTGACCTAGATAACCTGAGTTCTTGGAAAATTCCAGATGGACTGTATCAAATAATACAAAAACACGTTCACACTACCCAAACAGATAGTTGTCTTCAAATAAGAGTGTTCTAAGTTTTCTTGAGCATCATTAAAATAAGGATTTAAATTTTCATCCTTCACTCATGGTTATAAGTTTATACAAGTAGCCTGGATGAACTATTCCAGCACCTGCTTGTACAAAGTAAAAGGCACATGAAAACCAAAGTAAGGAGAGTTCTGATTGTGCCTGCCTGCATGGGCAAAACAATGTCAACACTGAAAATACTGTCCGAAAATCCAGTCCTGACACCATGAAGTTAACTCCATTTGAGTCTAGCATCAGGACAGGCCCTACAAGCAGGAAATAATTTAAATATTCAAAAAGAGATACAAAGTAATTTGCAATCTGTCCATTAGTGGAGGCTTTTCAAGACATTTAGCAATTTAACCAGTCTCCAAAAGTAGATATTTCTACTCAATGTAGAGTTAAAAATTTGAAAGTGTCAGTGCGCTGAGCTGCCTGAGTTCTTCTCAACGGAAAAAATGGACTCCCCAGCTGAGCCACTTAATTGAGCCCTCCAGATACATCACAACCCGAGTAACTCCCCAAAGGAGAAAACGCCCAAGGACTTGAAAAGAGAATGTGTTTCACACCTGCGGGCCCAGTGAGACCCACTCACCCCTGAGCGTCAGTAAAGGAAGAAGCCAAAAATGGCTCTTAATCAGGTACCCCCTAGGGAGGGAAAGGCTGTCTCTGTGGCTAGGAATTTTACTTCCTTTGGTCTAGGTCAGTAATATTCAGATCACAGCTCCCAGCTGCTAGCAAATCTGTTCACGTGCCAACTGAGGCTGGTGAAGCCCTCCTTTCTCTGCTAAAAATATATATTTCACCTCTTTTTCCAGAGCAGGACCAAGTGATGCCTTCATTCAATGGTAATTGCAAATATAATTTCTGGCAGGTTTAGCTCTGAGGAACACGGATGTGAGGCCAGATTCAGCTATTCTTGGCATCTCATAGGAATGCCTTTCACTCTCATCTTCCCTGGGCCCCTTAGCAAACTGGAACTTTTAGCTAAGTATTGAACGTCAGCCATGATGGGGCAGGGAGGGAAGAAGTTTCCTAATCCTTTCCTATCCGGCCCATACCAGCTTCCCCAGATTATGAGTCCACTGAGGGGGGTATTCTCACACAAGCCCGAAATGTATAGAAACCAAGGAGCTCAGGCCTCACTGCTTGACTGCACTGACACTGTCCCAGCGGAGATTCAGAAAAGTTAGGTAAACGTCAGAGGCCACCCAGCAATGAAGATCCAGGGCCACGACTCCAGCCCAGTTCTGCTGCACTCCAAAGTGCATGCACTTTCCATTGTATAGCACTGCTTGACATTTTTCTTAAGGATTCTCAGCTTTAATATTAGTTAGGGTAACATTCACTGCTATAACAAACAAGCCCCAAACTATATAATGTCTCAAACAGATTAGAAATTTCTTGCACTCACCAAGTCCCAAGTGACTATTCCTAATAGGGCATAGCTCTCCTCCAAGAAGCGATACACCTGGTGGCTCCTCCCACCTTGTGGCTCTGCCCTTGCAAGGTCCGGCTTCCACGGTGGTCATGCTCGTCTTAAGAAAGTAGAAGGGGAAGAGCATGGGGGATCATCTGTGGGGCAGGCCTGGAAGGGGCACACATCATCCCTGCCCACATCCTTTTGTCTAGAAGTCAGTCATACGGCCCCTTTTGAAAAATGGAGTCTAGCTGTCTACCCAAGAAAAAGAGGAAACTGGTTTGGGGCACACCTTTTTAAAAAGCTGAAGAATTCGGTATATCAGAAGTAAACGGCACACACCTCAACAGAAGTTTGTGGTATAAGCTATTTGTTTTTAAAAGACAGCATGTGTCGTCAACCAAAATTAAGATTTGAATAAACTTTTAAGCCAGGCCCTCGGATCTATAAACATTTTAAGTATTCAAAGAGAGATAAGATGAATTCACAATCTTCCTATTAGTAGATTTGTTTCATGATATTTAGTAAATACAACAACTAAAACATTTTAAGTATCTGTAAACATTTTAAGTATTCAAAGAGAGATAAGATGAATTCACAATCTTCCTATTAGTAGATTTGTTTCATGATATTTAGTAAATACAATGACTAAAACCTCTAAAAACAACTACTAAAGACAGAATCAATAATATGAAAGAGTCAGGCTCCCCTCAATATTACACCATCTATAAAAACTAGGCCTCGCCCTGAAAAGTACCTTCCCACTTAGATAGCCCCTGTCGTTTTAGTAGAAGAGACATGTATCCATGACCCCACAAAGCCAAGTGCTCTGTGAGGCAGGTAAACTCTGGTTCTTTAGTGATATTGGCAGCAAAGTACACAACTCTCCTAGTAAGCCCCGACCATCCTTAGAGCATAACCATCTGAGACTCCATTTACACCTGCCCACATCACTTTGGCCAGTGACGACTTCTCCCCACAGACCATTTTCAGCAGCAAGAGAAAGAAGAAGGTCTAATGATGACAGTGACAATGACCTAAGCGCTTAGGTCCCTTAGCTGGACAGGGACCAAGGAAGATGAAACTGCATTCCCTTCAGGCCTGTTCATCGACTGTGCCGAATGTCCAGGTGCATGTGGCAGCATTTGGAAACTGAAGATCTGAGCAACGTGAACAATAAACTAAATGTCTATGTTCTCAGATAAACTTTGGGCAGATAAAAGTGAGGTGCTTGAAGCAGGAAAACATTGCCTTTATTTTTCTGGTTTGTTAGATGTGGTTCAAGTGAATGTCTCTTCTACTCTGTTAGCAGCCCTTCCTCTGTCCCCACCCCTATTTAAGCTTTCTTCTTGGGCTTCTGCAGAAAATCAGAAGGGTGGGAGCCAGAGCTTAACATAGAGTCAGGCAGATGCTAAGCGCTCATTTCAAGTCCCCAGCATGTACTAAGCACCATCATACGCAAGTCACAATACGCGGCATTAGGTTTACTATACGGCTCCACAGTAAAGGAGGACCCACTCTTTCCGAGAAAACAAAGGTGCATATTATCTTGCATTTAGTAGAAACTGAGAAACTCTTTGATGCATAACTGAATGAATGATAGACCCTGTGGTCATACTGTAGGTCAAGGAAAGGCCCCCAGCCTTTTCTAAAAATGAAGACAGTATCAATTTTGCTGGCCCCGATCCTCCCATTGGAAAGATGGCACGATTTTCACTGATAAGGGTGGATGAGAACAATATTAACAGAATTTCTCCGTAAGGAATTTGATAATACGATCTGCAAAAGCACAAAAAAACAAAAATCCCAGGATACATTATTAAATATTCTTAAATGTTTGGTGCTACTTTGTCTTTTTAAAGAATAAATACTTATACACACAATTGAGTTCTAAAGTGTACTACTTTATTTCAAGCCTATGAAAACTGTGGGCTGGTTTTTAGGTTACTATTGAGAGTCAATAAAAGTATAGTCGAGGGACTTCCCTGGTGGCGCAGCGGTTAAGAATCCGCCCGCCAATGCAGGGCACACGGGTTCGAACCCTGGTTCGGGAAGATCCCACATGCCGCGGAGCAACTGAGCCCGTGCGCCACAACTACTGAAGCCTGCGCGCCTACAGCCCGTGCTCCGCAACAAGAGAAGCCACCGTAAGGAGAAGCCCAGGCACCGCAACGAAGAGTGGCCCCCTCTCGCCGCAAACAGAAAAAGCCTGTGCGCAGAAAAGAAGACCCAACGCAGCCAAAAATTAATTAATTAATTTAAAAATATTGTCTAGGGCTTCCCTGGTGGCGCAGTGGTTGAGAGTCCGCCTGCCGATGCAGGGGACACGGGTTCGTGCCCCGGTTGGGGAAGATCCCACATGCCGCGGAGCGGCTGGGCCCGTGAGCCATGGCCGCTGAGCCTGCGCGTCCGGAGCCTGTGCTCCACAACGGGAGAGGCCCCAACAGTGAGAGGCCCGCGTACCGCAAACATATATATATATATAGTCTAATCGAAATTCATTTCAAATTTCACCAAAGATTCCGATACCTTTTGTAATAGAGGTAAATCATCATCCAACGCATGAAATCTCTCCAAATACATTCTTCCATAAAATTAAACTAGAAAAAAAATGGGAAAATCAGACACAGAGAGCCCAGGATTTATGAAAATGGTTCAGCTCTGAACAAACACATATGGTAGCTGGGCTGGTCAGCTTGCTTAGTTTACTGATCATTTTTGACGGTCACAGGGTCTCTCTGAAGCCAAAGATATCATACCCAGTAAGTCCTCTTGATCACTAGGCCAGTCCCTCTGCAGAGCAAGAAACTGCCTTGGCCAGATGGAGATGCCCATTTTAAGTATGAAAGATTTTACCCCGTGCGGTATTTTATTCAATCTGCTTGTTGATTTATTTGGAGACTCTTCTTTAAGGGTCCTTGCCTAAATCTTCGTGTGTGTGTGTGTGTGTGTGTGTGTGTCTGCCAATGTGTATGGGTGTGTATGGGCGTGACAGCTCTTTACAATTTGGGGATACCTCCCTGATTGCACAAAATCATTCTTGAAATGACTTTGGCGACTTCCTTTTCAGGCCCTGAAATGCAAGTACACCAAGCATCCTGACTTTAATACCCTCAACCCATTTAAAACATCATCCACCACGCCTATGTCCTCCACCCTCCAAATTTATGTGTCTTCTGTTCCTATTTCCTGTCATTTTTTTTTTTTAAAACTATGGAGGTTTTCTGAAGGAGCATCCAACATCTCTGTTCTTTTGACGGCTTGTTATTGGCTCTTCATCCCAGCGTAATAAAGAAGAGAGGTGACACTTTCTTTTAGCCTTTCTTGCTTTTTTACGTCTTCTATAAGTGGTGTCTCGTGAGCTGCTTTGGCTAGTGTGACCTTATCCTTCCAAGGCTGTCACCGCAGTGACGTTGCTTGAGAGTCTGACCCCGTTTCCTTTTTTTGCTGTATTCACATTTTTATTTCATCTTTTTCTTACATGAGCTTGTTTTCTTCCTCCTGTCTCAGTTTCATTGGAACCAAAAAGAGTATTTTCTTGTGTCCTTCTATTTTTTTCTCCTTAAAAATAAATCCAGTTATTCAGAACTCCTTTGCTCCTTATGCAAAGAGGCTCCATAGATTTTCTTTGACTTTATGGAAGTTTATTGAAGTCTGTTTTCTTAACATTTGTTTGCTGAAATCAACAAATTTGTGAGCACAAACATGAATTATCTTCTAAAAGAAATCCTATTTGAATTGCACTTATTTCTACGAAATGATAAGCCTAAGATCTTCCTATATATTCTATTTTTGCAGAACCCACAGCTGAGCAATTTTATTAAACATGTCTAGAGATGACTATCCTGGAATAGAGTTACCATTTTTAAAATCTGATTGCAGTTAATTCCACATTTTAATCATTCATTTGTCATTCTATTAAGCATTGAGTTGGACTAGAATTATCCATGCCCCAAAGCTCTCTTTGGTCAGTTGATGAAAACTCCCCAACTCCCACTACTAATAACTTACAGCCAACAGAAAAACCCCATATTCCTGTTCAGCACCTACTGGTCCCAAAACAGTGTACCCAATATCTTCCAAATCAGGCTTAGAAAACCACTTTCCCTGAGAAAACCAAAATTCAAAAAGAGTCATGTACCAAAATGTTCATTGCAGCTCTATTTACAATAGCCCGGAGATGGAAACAACCTAAGTGCCCATCATCAGATGAATGGATAAAGAACATGTGGCACATATATACAATGGAATATTACTCAGCCATAAAAAGAAAGGAAATTGAGCTATTTGTAATGAGGTGGATAGACCTAGAGTCTGTCATACAGAGTGAAGTAAGTCAGAAAGAGAAAGACAAATACCGTATGCTAACACATATATATGGAATTTAAGAAAAAAAAAATGTCATGAAGAACCTAGGGGTAAGACAGGAATAAAGACACAGACCTACTGGAGAACGGACTTGAGGATATGGGGAAGGGGAAGGGTGAGCTGTGACAGGGCGAGAGAGAGGCATGGACATATATACACTAACAAACGTAAGGTAGATAGCTAGTGGGAAGCAGCCGCATAGCACGGGGAGATCAGCTCGTGCTTTGTGACCACCTAGAGGGGTGGGATAGGGAGGCTGGGAGGGAGGGAGAGGCAAGAGGGAAGAGATATGGGAACATATGTATATGTATAACTGATTCACTTTGTTATAAAGCAGAAACTAACACACCATTGTAAAGCAATTATACCCCAATAAAGATGTTAATAAAAAAAGAAAAAGAAAACCACTTTCCCTTTCAGAAGAGAACCCAGACAATTATACAGCATCAAGCAGAGAGCTACACACAATTCAGTGCTTAACAGACGCCCTTGATAAGGATCTGGAAGATTCTTGAACTGAAAGAGCGTGGGAAATGAAAGAGATTGAGAGAAGAAATGTTCCTGTGGTCAGAACAATAGAAATACACAAAGGTACAAGAATCTCAGGCCCATTCCTGTAAAAATGTTAACGGCTAACATTTACAAGAGACATACTCGGTGCCAGGCACAGTGAGAAACCATCTGGAGGGATTAGCTCCTCTCGGCGGCCCAATGAGCAAGGTAATATTATTATTATCATCGTTATCATTATCATTACTATCCCTGCTTTATAAAGGAGGAAGACGAGACATGGGAAGTAACTAGCCTCACATTCAGCTAAAAGGCAGGTTTTAACTCAGGAGCCTTCGTGCTTGCTGGCTGCAGCTCATGAAGTGGGTAACCTGGGGCCTAGAGCGCCCTCATAAGGAATCTGAATGCTTGCTTTCTCCCTCCGTGTCCTCCCTCTCCTACTGCCACTCCCCCTTGCCCACCCTGAGCTCCCTCTGCTGTGCGTTAGTGAAGAAAAAGCCACTCAGCTAGATCCAGAGCTCCTTCCAGCCCTGATGTCCTCCTTAGAAACCTAGTTCTCCCTTGCTAAGGGTCCACGCCATCCCTAGAGCGCAGGAAATAAGGCAAGAGGCCACACACCAGCTGGCCGGTAACTGGAGGGACACAGCCACAGCAGCTCACAGGGGCTAAGTCCCTCAGACACAGCCAATTCCGCAAATTCGCCTGCACTGGGCCCCCATACATGCCACAGTAGCACAAATTTGGAACAAACGTGGTTGGCTGTTGGCTTCCAGACCCCAGAAATGACCAAATCCGTGTGTAAGCTCACTCCTGTCACTTCATTCACCTCTAAACAACTGACCCTGCGTTTACACCCGAGAGGGTTTTGGACACTTCTAGTGCTGTGGCAGCATTTTAATGAATCATCGCCGTCAAAGAGACATAGCTGAAACCCACTTACACAAGCACACACGCGCGCACACACACACACGTCTGCGTGCACTCCGCCTCTCTTATCCTCCTTCACGTTTTTCCTTCGATGTTTACTTTAACTTGGCTCCGTCTTCGTGGAAACAATACTATGATCCTGCTAACGCTGAGCACTGATTAGCATTTCCTAGGTTTGCCCTGTGCTGAGCACAGTACTACCTGCAATCATTTCATTGAATCCTCACAGCCGCCTATGAGCGGAGAATCACCATTCACATTTTAAAGACACAACCTTAAAGCTCAAAGAGGCTCAGAGACTCGCCCTGGGACACTTGGTGACGAGTAACAGGTGGACATGAGATTCAGACCCAGGGCCGCCTACCCTAAGGCTCATGCTAGCAAGCTCTGCACAGATGTGTAGGGGCATCTTTCTAGCACATTCTGGAAAGCACCAATCTGCGGGGCATGGCAGGGTAACAGTAACATGGGGTGACACTTCAGATGAAAGTCACTGGCCCTCATAGTTCCTTCTTATTGGAGTCTCCAATTTTCTGTGGAGAAACGTAAAGGAGGCAGTTGACCATCACTGTTTGCTGCCATTTCCCCTCTCACATTAGCTCCTAGAATGGCCTAAAAGCCACAAAATTGTCAGACACAGATCAGACGCAAACTCCAAGGGAAGGAGAAGGCTGTAAACAGAGAAAGGGAGAGAAGAAAACGTGCTTATTTTACTGAAGTGGGGAATCGCCCAAGCTTACCTTCTGTTTCCCTGAAGGAGCGTTTTGATCATCTTGGATGGGTTGGAGCAAGACGGGTTCCATTAATAAAAACCCCAACGGCCTCCTCCTGAGGTATCTGGAAAATCACGAGCTATTTGTGAGATTCTATCTCTATCGCATTTCCCTTTGCTCAGAGGGAATGAAAGTCTAAATAGCATTCCTGTCTCTCATGTAAACATTTCCAAACCTGGATGTGACAGTCGAGAAAAATGGAATACTCTAGGGGACTTCCCTGGCCATCCAGTGGTTAAGACTCTGCGCCTCCACTGCAGGGGGTGCGGGTTCAATCCCTGGTCGGGGAACTAAGATCCTGCATGTCACATGGCGTAGCCAAAAAAAAACAAGAAAAATGGCATACTCTAAAAAAATACAACAAAGTGAATATAACAAAAAGGAAGCTGACTCACAGATAAAGAGAACAAACTAGTGATTACCGGTGGGGGTGGGAGGGGCACACAGGGGAGGGGGTGGGGGGAGGTATAAGCTATTGGGTGTAAGCTAGGCTCAAGCATGTATTATTGAACAACACGGGGGATATAGCCAATATTTTGTAATAACTGTAAAGGCAAAGTAATCTTTAAAAATTGTATAAAAATTAAAATAATTTTTTTTAAAAAGAAAAAGAAAGAAAAATGGAATACGTTAACATCTCACACTAGAGAACTCCATGAATGCAATCTGTCCGAGCCTGAGGAATGACAAGATCTATGAGAAAAGAGAAAAAAAATTTACTGTGCAAAACAGAGAGTTCAGAAATTAAAGAGGTCTGTGAGCCATACCTAAAAATACGAACCAATAGGTATTATAGGAAAAAGGGGTTTCTGCTAGAAAGTACCAGCAGCCAATTACAAATTCAGTGATTCGCTTGAAAGAGATTAACCTTCGGTATTGAGTTGACTGAAGTCTCAGATGGCGCTGGCCACTGGCCATTCCTGCCATCTAGTACTCAGAGGGTGCCGGCGCTCACAGGCTCCAGGGGTCAGACTGGGGCAGGACAGAGGTGGAACCCTGCCAAGGCTTACCAAAGGGTAGGCAAGCAATTCAGTGTGGGAATTGGAGCTTCCCCTTTTGAGTTTCCTGACCCCAGACCTAGATTAAGTATCCTTCACTGACAAAGAGTCCTAACCGTTAAATCCACTCCGCCATGTTTTCTCCATTGCAGCTAATGGCTTTAACCCAAACGAAATGCTTTTTCAAAATCAGCATGTTATCCTGACTTCTTAACTTACTAAGGGGTTTACACAGGGGAAAAAAAAACGGTCATCACTGCTCACATGCAGATGCCTTTTGAAACGACTGACCATTCCGTCAGTTCGATATAGGAGTTTCCAGATTCAAACTGAATAAAAGGAATAGAGGGCTTCCCTGGTGGCGCAGTGGTTGAGAATCCACCTGCCGATGCAGGGCACACGGGTTCGTGCCCCGGTCCAGGAGGATCCTACATGCCGCGGAGCGGCTGGGCCCGTGAGCCATGGCCGCTGAGCCTGCGCTGGGCCCGTGAGCCATGGCCGCTGAGCCTGCGCGTCCGGAGCCTGTGCTCCGCAATGAGAGAGGCCACAACAGTGAGAGGCCCGCGTACCGCAAAACAAACAAACAAAAAAGGCAATAGAGGCTGGCTATGGAGAATCACATCAACATGATCTTTTAGACAGATGTGACCCTGCCGTGTATATGCAAACATGGGCACAGAGTCTTCTAAATCTTGCCTTTATTTGATGCCTTCCGATAAAGAAAAAAAATTATCCAACATGATTAATACTTGCTTGCAAAAAATAAACTTCCCATCGCTTTTGTGAAATAGATACTAAAGCAAATTTTCAAATAAACGTATTAGCAAGACCCTAAGTTGATCTCAAAGAAGACTCTACTTAAGGACAGGTGCAGATGCATCGCAAGTACAACTGAGGGATTCCTGACTCCCCGCCATGTGTTCAGGATCTTCTGGGGGTTGATGAGATTTCTAATACACTCTCACTTCTGGCAGTAAGTCTGGAATTGACTTCAGCTGATTTAAAGAATCTGTGAACAAGAATTGTATCTGAACTGTCATCACCCTGGAGCAACTGGCCAGGCTGAAAAGGTGTCCTGAACTGGGTGGCTGGGCAAGACAGGTCACTGAGACCTGCCAGGTGCCTCATCACTCAGCACAGCCACTTCCTGAGCGTAACAGGAGCAGGCCTGGCCACTTGCTGATGGGCGGCAATGCAGGATTACGCCAACTCTGATAAGGACAGACGAGTGAAATAAGGATGTGTTACAAATGAGTTAAAGAAGGATGTGTGCCAGGTGCTGGTGCTGTCATGAACCCCAGGAGTGAGAATCTGTTGGTGTAACTCACGTCATGGTAAGAATGAAATCCTCAAACAGCAAAGCCCCCGTTGAGAGGCGTTTGGTTACAAAAGGGGCAGTTTATAACTCCAGCTGCTGCAGCCAGAAGACCAGTTAACAGTGGGAAAGAGAAAAGGACCACAGAAAAGAGAGCAGGATAAAGACGAGAAGCTCATAGCAGAAAGGGTTTATGAGTAACTGTCAAACACTTGCCCGTCATCTTCAGGGCAGGGCATGGCTCTCCCTGCAGCCTGAAACAAGGAGGTCTGGAGGCTCCCTCTCATTACGGCCGTCAGGGGCATCGCGCGGATACCTCACAGAGTGCAGATACACTAAACTGGATCTTCTGACTTCTGGTTTAGTTTTGTACCAACTAGTGTGGTTGTAAATGGGAACAGAAATGGCTAGAGCTACAGAAAACGATGAAGATGAGTCATCATTTGATGAAACAATGATGAAGATTCTGAATAACCCCAGGCAGAGGTGAGACGCAAGTAACACATCAGCTCTACTATACAGAGATTAACTGTAATTAGGCATAAGTGACCCTGGGTCAGTGGAGGACAGAGAGGGGTGAAGGTACATCTGCCAAAAGGAGCGCACGTTCTCCAGCACCTCAACCAACGTGTGTGCCTGAGAGTAGTGTTTGTGTGTGTGTGTGTGTGTGTGTGTGTGTGTGTTGTACATGCTCATTTCCCATCATGTCCAAAAAAGAGTTTCAGGATCACCAGTGCCCCGGTGAGGAGTCCTGGGCTTGGCACCTGGCTGGCACTCTAGATATACCAGTATTTACTTTATGTTTTAGTTTGATGTATGTACACACATTTTGGTAAACTATTTAAAAGTCATTGCGTGGTGTATATTTATACATTCTCAACCAATTGCTTTCTTACATTTCTAGAACTCCAGGCTTTAAAATCTCAGAAGCCCCGTAGATCTTAGAGCACTCTATAGATCTTAGAATGCGCTACAGATCTTGTCATTAAGAGACACTTGAACTGGGCGGCCACTTTCCTGATTCTCAGAGGATGAACCAAGTTCACAGCACCCATCACAGAACTAGTTCACTTGAACAAAGCCCAGTGCTGTTGCCACTTCTACCGAGAACCATGAAGTTCAATCCCAGTGAGTGCATGGTCCACAATTTAAGATCAATTTCATGAAGGAAAGAAAAAAAAAAACATAAGCCGAAAAGGAGACTCGCCTCTTCCTGACTGAAAGGTTAGGCAAAGCAAGGGGCCTTGCACTGTGCGTCTAGGTGAGTAGTTGGTCCTAAGATGCACCTCTGATCATCAGACACCGTAACTTCCAGTGAGCTTCCCGCAGGTGCCTGGTGAGCAAGGGGATGTTTTATGGAAGGCAGTACGGCCCTCGTTGACTAATGAAGACTTTGGAGCCCACAGGTGTAGACAACAATGGACCACACTTTGAGCCGTGTGAATGGCGTCATTTAGAAAGGAGGGACTTCAAACTGAGTCTCTGGTGTAGCACAGTGCTCAGGTTCTAAAATGCCTTTAGAAACTCCTGAAAGGTTTGCCTTCAGCATCCTCAAAGAGAGCACTAGAAAACAACCCCTTTTTAGTTGAGGTCTGGAACCACTGTGAGAAATGCAGATAAAAAAATCTAGTGATGAAACCTAGACACTGGCTCCAAACTTCCCAGGCCTGACTCTACATGTGTTTTATGACACTGTTTTGAGATGCGAAGGTACCATCTGAAAAAATGTCTTTTGCTTATAAACTTTAACTTGCTAGCCAGTGATAATGTTAACAATTCAAAAATCAGAGCAGTTCTCTAAAGACTGAAGCTGACAGTAAAAAGGATCTCTTTTCTCTCCTCTTTCCCCTGCCCCATAGTTTTGTGCTACATTCTCATGCTGTCCTCAACGTGAATAGCTCTTCTCGATTAGATAGGTGTCCCCAAACATCACTCTGGGAGCCTGGGGGAAAGGTCACAAGTACCCTTCATTCCTTGACACTTGTTTTTCTATTCTCTCATATTCAAGGAAAAATCCCCACGTGGGATTGCACAGCCTCCAGATAAAAAAAATGAATATTCATTACATGTTTCTAAATTTGGTTGATAATAATTGAGTAATTTTTATGTTGTTTTATTTTGAAGCTTTTTCTTGTTTGGGTCTAAATCCTAGGAGGTAGTTTGATATTCCAAAGCCCTCAATTTCTAAAATCTCTAATGTCTTATTCCAAATCAAGTGTTCAAGTTAATGATATCCCCTAGCTCCCATTAAACAGGAAAGATGCTTCAAAGAGAGCGCTATTTGTATAAAACTTCTTGGAATTGTTGCACTGAAAGTACTGTCCTGGCCCCCTGAGATGAGGCCCACGTGTTAGGAAATGCGGCTGCCCAGAGTTTATGTAATTATTCAGTAATGTGTATATCATGTTACCAAAATGGCAATATCTGTCTCAAAGGTCAACATGTGGAAGCTTGATCAGTACAGAAAATAGACTTGAAAAACACCCACATCAGTTCTGACCACGGTGAAGGGGCCTGCTGAAACTGTGGACTTTACATGAGTACTTCAACTTTATTACATCAAAATTGAAGCCTCGGACAAGGCCCCATTTCAAAAAGAAAATCCTAGATGTATTTGCTGTTCAAAGTAAGGGCAAATCTGTTCATTCAGACCAAGTAGGATTCTAAACTCAACAAAACTCAAGTGTCTCTTGCTTTTAGTCCAGCAGCGTACGAAAATAAAAACTTGAAGCTGTAGAAGGTCAAGTGGCAGAGACCTTGAGAACTTGAAGTCCAGAAGCCACGTCTCAGCATATTGTCCCATCATGGTGAGCCCGGGCATGACCTTGACTCTTCTGCTTAAACCACGCCAGGGAAGATGACCAGTCTCCCCACTTGGGCCCAGCTGGGCCCAGCTCAGGTACCAACTCTGACCAGGGGGAGTCTCTATGGTGTAAACAGGGCTGAGGGCCTCATCATAGAAGGTGTGGGGAAGTTATGGAGAGCCATTGTCATAAACGAGGCAGGCACTCAAAACTGTACACACTGCATTGATAAATCAGCCCAAAAACTGGTCTGGGAGGTGCAAGATATAGGGGCTGACGTGAGCTGCTTACTAGCAGGGTAACTTTAGGGAAGCCATTTAATCTAACCCTCAATCTCCTCATCTATAAAATGGGCCTGTTGGTAATACCTGTGTTTCTTATTTCACCACGCCAGGACCAGCTACCTAATTTGCGAGGCCCAATGCAACGTTCAAAATTATTAAGAATTTCAATGTGACAACAGAGCATTAAACCAAGTGCAGGGCCCTGCCTGGGGCATTCTACTTAATACAAAGTTTTCCCTGATATTCAGCTAATATGGAGTCATAGGGAAACTTGAGCCCTTAATCTGTACCCACTGAAGTGGCTCCTCAATTCTGACACAACCCAAAGCATTTCTACGTCCTCATCTGCAAGCCCCTCATCAATTCTCCTTACATTATCCCCCCACTCACAACCCCCAACTGTCCAGAATAAAACATGTGAAGATCGTGCTCAGATCGCTAGCTCAGACATTGCACAGCTGTCTCTACCCCCTTTAGCTGAATGACTTATGGGCCTGCCAGGGAGGAAGAGAGTATTGCAGGAAACTGGGAACCCAATTCCAGACCCGGCTCTGCTACGGGGTCATCATAGCCAGTTCCCACCTGGCCTCAGTCCCCCTTCCTCTGACTTCATAGGACATGGATCTTGTTCAGCTCCTGTGCCCTCACCCACTAGTTCCTGCAGGTAATGCTGTCCCCTTGCCTCAGAATCGTAGGTAACTAAGTTAGAAATAGTAAGGAATGTGGAGAGGTTTGCGGGCGGGCCTGGGAAAGAAGCGTCCCCCTCTGGTGCAGCTGGTGGTCACAGGGATGCTATGAACTGCTGTAGACATGGTACCTCTGACCCCCAGGAGGGTGCCAGCCACAGACAGGGAGCAAAGCCAAGAGAATCCCAGACAAAAGGAGCAGACCTAGAGGGTTTAGTCAACCCGAAAGCCAACCTACCTTCCCAGAGCCTTGTAAGAAAACTGCTCCTGGGTAACGTGACGTACACTCCCAAGTGAGCCACATAATCGCTGGTTCAAAACCCTCTCTCAGCCATTTGAATACACTGCAGCAACTGCTCGCGTGGGGCAGTTTCTGGGCCTGCTCGGAGGAAACAAAAGTTGAGACCCTTGGGGCTTCCCTGGTGGCTCAGTGGTTGAGAGTCCGCCTGCCGATGCAGGGGACGTGGGTTCGTGCCCCGGTCCGGGAAGATCCCACATGCCGCGGAGCGGCTGGGCCCGTGAGGCATGGCCGCTGAGCCTGTGCGTCCGGAGCCTGTGCTCCGCAACGGGAGAGGCCACAACAGTGAGAGGCCGGCGTACCGCAAAAAAAAAAAAAGGTTGAGACCCTTCTTAGGACAAATCTACCTTCATCCTTCTGAGTCCCCTGCTCCCCTTCCTCAGCCTCTATCTGTTTTCTGATGCAATGTTTTCCTTTTATCTCACTAACTTTGATGAAACACACACATCTGGAAATCACAAAAGTAGCATCGGTAATGGTGTACAGATCCCCTTATACTCCGAGTATTACCTTCCTCTACGTTGTTGATTTGAATTCCTAACCACTGGGAGAAAGCGGGGAAACCCTGTGACTCCCCGTGCCTGGCCGACTTGCCCAGGGTCATGGAGCCACACTGAGAGTGGCCCTGGGACCTGAACGCAGGTCACCTGCACCCCGTCAGGTGTGCTTTTTACAGAGGGGACGTTATTTAGAAGACCCGCAGGCTCTTCACTGTGGCTGGTGAATCCGCCATCATTGCGTGCGTGGTTCCATTCCGACCCAGAGGCGAGAGGCACGCTTCACAAAGCACAACGGTGAGAGCAGCCAGGGGAAAAGGCCCTGACAAATCTCGCTTCCTTTCATTAACAGTTGTCGGCCCTACATTGTTCTCTGCATTGTCTGCACTTCCCCATGAGTCAAGAGCTGGCCGGGGCCAGCTGCAGACACGCACCGCTGGCTCCCCTGTGTGCGGTCACCTCCTCCAGGGGCCCGACCGCAGGCTGCTTTCCTCCCAGGCCCGAAGGAGGCCAGGCTCGGCGGGCAACAAGCCACAGGGGACCTCCCAACCACCTGTTATTGTGACCATGTGCTGGGCCTAATCCGTTTGTTTTGATCAGGGTGTCCAAAGAGGAAACGAAGCCTAGATTTATTATTAAAGAAAAAAAAAAAAAAGGCAAGTCCATTTGCCCAGCCCCCTCTCAAATACTTGGACTGCACTGCGTCTCTTCCTAAAACCCACTGGAAACTGGCGTGAAGAACACTTTCCCGCAGTGGAGGTGATCTCCTTAAGCACTGAGTCTGTTGTTAGCTTTCCCCAAGCTCCTCTATCAGCCGGGAGCTAACTCTATATGAGGGGCTGGAAAGATACAAAAGGAACAGTGAGTCACGTGCACCCCGTACACGGTGCGCTACCTAATCCAGGAGAGGAGAAAACCCAGACAAACTTCTGTGAGCACATACGACAGAGACATTTCATCACGTTCGTGAGTTGTGATGTCATGGATTGAATTGTGTCTCCAAAAAACAGGATATGTTGGGTCCTAAGTCCCAGTAGCCCAGAACGGGCCCCTATTTAGAGACAGGATTTTGACAGAGGTGATCAAGGTAATATGAAGTCATTAGGGTGGGCCCTAATTCAATATGACTGATGTTCTTATAAAAAGGGGAAATTTGGAGACAGGCACACAGGAGGAACATCATATAAAGATGAAGGTAGAGGACTGCAAGCCAAGGAACACCAAAGACTGCCAGGAAGCACCAGAAGCTGGGAGAAAAGCCTGGAACAGATTGTCCCTCCCAGCCCTCAGGAGGAACCAACCCTGCTGACAGCCTGATCTCAGACTTCTGGCCTCCAGAACTGAGACGATAAATTTCTGTTGTTTAAGCCCCTCGGTTTGGGGTACTTTGTTACAGCAGCCCTGGCAAATGAATATGAGTGATACCAGTACATTCAGTGCACACAGCTTCACCTCAGTGAGGGCCTTCACAGCTGAGGTTTCCCCAGATCCACGCACGGCTGGCTCCTTCTTCCCATGCAGACCTTAGCTCACACCATACCTCTTCAGATCCTTCCTGACCACTCCCGCTAAAGGACGTCATCCCCACCCCATCACTCCAGCTCAGTATCTGAGTGATTTCCTTGATAGCACTTGTCACTCGCTTTGCCAGTTTTTATTTTATAGGTTTATCCTCTTTCTCTGCACCCCCACAATGTAAGCTTGGGAAAGGAAGACTTTTGTCTGTCTTGATCACAGCCATGCATCTTAATGGGAGCTGAATATATATTTGTTGAGTAGGAGCACAAAGTGAAAGGAATTAAGAAATCAGGAAGGGAACATCTCATGTATTCATTCCTTCGTTCAGTTTCTTCCGTGAACATTTATTAAGAGTATATGAATGTCTAGAATTCTACAAGACTCTGAAGAAATTCAAGTGAACTTGAAGTCTTAGCCATTGATAAATGCAGAAAACTGCCCAAAATAGTCCCATGCGATACATGGTAACTAGGAAAGCTAGGTTACATCCCACAGCATCTGAAATCGATTTCAGCATTATCACCACTTCACTCTTATCTTCTTCCTTCCTTCACCTTTCTGTGTACACAGCAAGAGTCCCGTGAAAGGGGACAATGGAGCCAAAAGGTGCCTAGATTCTCCCTGAAGGATAAACTCCCTAACTGCCCCTTCCTCCCCCAAACTTACAACCCTGAGCCTCTGGGAAGTCTCAGCAGCTTCAGCTCCTGAGCTCCATGGTCCCCACCTGTGTCTTTCTCCTCCCACGTCCCAGTGAAACATGGCTACCAGGGACAGACTGATCAGAGAGCAGAATGAACATCTGTGATGCTGCCTCATGCTGTTCCTCCACTTAAATCAGCCTCTGAAAAGTGGCTAATGTTTGATGCCCCTTGAAGTTGACAGCCTGCTAAATGGCACTGCTGCCCACACCTATCCCTCCTTCCACAGGACCTGCCCAGGCACAGGTACCCTACAGGGCTGCCTCCGGTTGGAGCTGAATGAAGAGGTGTTGCCTGTGTCTCCCCCACCCTAACCTTTGATCCTGTGCTAAGAAAATGCTTTGGCTTGTGAATCCTGACCACTGCTCATCACTCACCAGCTGTGTGAACCCACACAAGTTCTCTAAAGAGTCTGAGTCTATTTCCACATTGGGCAATGATGATCCCTACCTCACACCAATGCCATAAGGAGAAATATATGTGAAAGCACCAGTAAAATGCCTTTTTTATAGTAAATACTTAATAAATATCAATTGAATCTGAACTTTTTCAGTTGTATGTAAGGAGTGTGCATCCTTCATAGTTATGGTCAAGAATCATCTTATATATAGCATATGTCAATGAAGAGGTTTTGCACCATTAATTTTAATGGGCCACAGATTATCTAGGAGGAAGTTGGACAGAAGATAAAAGGCAAATAACCCAGGCCTAGACGGGGAGGGGTGATGAGGAGCCCAAGAAAAGACTGAGAAACCACCCCATAAGGAAGCGTAGTTCTGCGATGACACTGGGCCAGTCTGCAGAACAGCAGTGCAGCCAAGGGGCTTGGTGTTGTTGACAAGATAGTGTGGCCTCGATTCAATTGCTGTACCCGAAAACGAAAGGAACACTGTTCCTCAAGGACCATAAAGAGTTAGATAGAGCTTTGATTCAACTATGGCAGAAACAAGATGAAACTATGAAGAGAAACATAATTTTTAAAGAAGCTGGCCTAGGACCCCATGAATCTAACAAGGATCCCAAGGAAACTATAGGAACCAGGAAGACAATACAAAAGGGTGAAGCAGAGGTTAGAATAGGGATGCAGGTGTAAAGTTCTTGCACATTACCTGCCTGCGACATTGCCTTTGAAACCCTGCCACGTGGCCCACGGGTCACAAGAGCATGATCTCTGCCAGCATACCCACAAATTTCCCATATATATGGAGTTTGTGAGCCCAGATTCTTCACATTGCACTACAATAGTTTCTTAGTGGAAACTATTGGCTTGTTGGGTGGGATGTTGTCGACAGTGGGAAATGGACACAGTCAAAGGAGAGAGGAGACAATCGATCTAGCCTTTCGGAGATGGTAGAAGGTTCCTATTTGGGAGCCTGGAGATTCCATCACTGATGTGGAAGAGGACCCACCAGGCTCTGACATTTCAGTTCAGTCAGCTAGATGATTATTCA